>NC_088242.1:96443576-96561076 GCF_036934945.1 Oncorhynchus masou masou
CATAGTAGGCCTTTGTGAGTTACACCAGGCCATTAAACCCAGTCAAAGCCATAGTAGGCCTTTGTGAGTTACACCAGGCCATTAAACCCAGTTAAAGCCATAGTAGGCCTTTGTGAGTTACACCAGGCCAATAAACCCAGTTAAAGCCATAGTAGGCCTTTGTGAGTTACACCAGGGCATTAAACCCAGTTAAAGCCATAGTAGGACTTTGTGAGTTACACCAGGCCATTAAACCCAGTTAAAGCCATAGTAGGCCTTTGTGAGTTACACCAGGGCATTTAACCCAGTCAAAGCCATAGTAGGCCTTTGTGAGTTACACCAGGGCATTAAACCCAGTTAAAGCCATAGTAGGCCTTTGTGAGTTACCCCAGGGCATTAAACCCAGTCAAAGCCACAGTAGGCCTTTGTGAGTTACACCAGGCCATTAAACCCAGTTAAAGCCATAGTAGGCCTTTGTGAGTTACACCAGGCCATTAAACCCAGTCAAAGCCATAGTAGGCCTTTGTGAGTTACACCAGGCCATTAAACCCAGTTAAAGCCATAGTAGGCCTTTGTGAGTTACACCAGGCCAATAAACCCAGTTAAAGCCATAGTAGGCCTTTGTGAGTTACACCAGGGCATTAAACCCAGTTAAAGCCATAGTAGGACTTTGTGAGTTACACCAGGCCATTAAACCCAGTTAAAGCCATAGTAGGCCTTTGTGAGTTACACCAGGGCATTTAACCCAGTCAAAGCCATAGTAGGCCTTTGTGAGTTACACCAGGGCATTAAACCCAGTTAAAGCCATAGTAGGCCTTTGTGAGTTACCCCAGGGCATTTAACCCAGTCAAAGCCATAGTAGGCCTTTGTGAGTTACACCAGGGCATTAAACCCAGTTAAAGCCATACTAGGCCTTTGTGAGTTGCACCAGGGCATTAAACCCAGTCGAAGCCATAGTAGGCCTTTGTGAGTTACACCAGGGCATTAAACCCAGTCAAAGCCATAGTAGGCCTTTGTGAGTTACACCAGGGCCTATTCAATCAAAATGTTGTTCATAAGAGATTCAACCTAACATTAGCTAGCCAACATGGAGGAAATTTCTTAGCTAGATAGCCTGCCAACCAAAGGGAATAAATGGCAGCAGTTGGCAGCAGTGTTACGGGTGCCTAAACAATTTTGCTCCTATGTGATTTTTCTCAACTTATTTGTAACTTATTTTGTACATAATGTTTCTGCCACCATATCTTATGGCAAAAAAAAGAGCTTCTGGATATCAGGACAGTGATCACTCACCTCGGGTTAAACGCAGATGTTTTCCTCATCAGGCAGGACGCACAGGATATACTGCGAACACCCGACCTCCCAGTTATTGCCAAGAGAAAGAGACGCAGGTACAGAGGACACAGAGCGGGGTGCCTCGTAAGGATCCGCAGAAGGCGAGTGGGAAAGCTGCCGTTACCATCAATATTACTCGCCAACGTACAATCATTGGACAATAAATTAGACGAGGTAAGATCACGAATATCCTACCAACGTAACATCAAAAACTGTAACATCTTATGTTTCACGGAATCATAGCTGAATGATGACATGTATATATGCTGCACCGGCAGGATAGAACAGCACACTCCGGTAAGACGAGGGGGGGGGGCAGCCTGTGCATATTTGTAAACAACAGCTGGTGCAAGAAATCGAAGGAAGTCTCTAGATTTTGCTCACCTGAAGTGGAGTATCTTGTGAAAAACTGTAGACCACACTATTTGCCATGAGAGTTTTCATCTATACTTTTCGTGGCTGTTTATTTGGCACTAAGACGGCAGTCAGCTGGAAAAGGAAATAAGCAAAAAGGAAACCGCTCACCCAGAGGCGGAGACTTTAAGCAGGGAAACTTAAATCAGTTTTACCTCATTTCTACCAACATGTTAAATGTGCAACCAGAAGGAAAAAAAATTCTAGATCACCTTCTCCACACACAGAGATGCGTACAAAACTCTCCCTCGCCCTCCATTTGGTAAATCTGACCACAATTCTATCCTCCTGAACCCTGCTTACAAGCAAACATTAAAGCAGGATGCATATGTGACTCGGTCTATAAAAAAGTGGTCAGAATAAACAGATGCTAAACTACAGGACTGTTTTGTAATCACAGGCTGGTACATTTAACCAGGATTCGTCCGATTGACGTCATCCTCACAGTGACTGTACGTATATACCCCAACTCGAAGCCATGGATTACAGGCAACATTCGCACTGAGCTAAAGGGTAGAGCTACCCACCTGGAAAAAATAATCACCGATATGAGAATGCTATTCATTGGTTGCAGCTCAGCGTTCAACACCATCGTGCCCTCAAAGCTCATCACTAAGCTAAGGATCCTAGGACTGAACGCCTCCCTCTGCAACTGTATCCTGGACTTCCTGATGGGCCGCCCCCAGGTGTTAAGGGTAGGTAGCAACACACCTGCGACACTGATCCTCAGCACTGGAGTCCCTCAGGGGTTAGTGCTCAGTCCCCTGATCACTGGCAGCGATGAGACAGCATATAGGGAAGGAGGTCAGAGCCCTGGCACGGTGGTGCCAGAACAACAACCAACCCTTTAATGTAACCAAGACTAAGGAGATGATTGTGGACTAAAGGAAAGGAGGACCGAGCATGCCCCCATTCTCATCGTTGGGGCTTTAATGGAGCAGGTTGTGGAGCTTCAACTTCCTTGGTGTCCACATCACCAACAAACTAACATGGTCCAAACACACCAAGACAGTCGTGAAGAGGGCGCGACAAAGCCTATTCCCCCTCAGGAGACTGAAAAGATTTGGCATGGGTCCTCAGATCCTCAAAAGGTTCTACAGCTGCAACATCAAGAGCACCCTGATTTGTTGCATCACTGCCATTGTACGGCAACTGCTCAGCCTCCGACCGCAATGCACTACAGAGGGTAGTGCTAATGGCACAGTACATCACTGGGGCCAATCTTCCTGCCATCTAGGACCTCTATACCAGGCGGTATCAGAGGAAGGCCCTACAAATTGTCAAAGACACCAGCCACCCTAGTCATAGACTGTTCTCTCTGTTACCACACGGCTAATGGTACCAGAGCGCCAAGTCTAGGTCCAAGAGGCTTCTAAACAACATTCTACCAACAAGCCATAAGACTCCTGAACATCTAATCAAATGGCTACCTAGACTATTTGCATTGCCCTCCCCCTCTTTTACACTGCTGCTATTCTCTGTTGTCATCATCTATGTATAGTCATATTAATAACTCTACCTACATATACATATTACCTCAACTAACCGGCACCCCCAAACATTGACTCTGTACCGGTACCAAACATCGAATCTGTACCGGTACCAAACATTGACTCTGTACCGGTACCAAACATTGACTCTGTACCGGTACCAAACATTGACTCTGTACCGGTACCAAACATTGACTCTGTACCGGTACCAAACATTGACTCTGTACCGGTACCAAACATTGACTCTGTACCGGTACCAAACCTCTGTACCGGTATATAGTCTCACTATTATTGTACTTCAGCTCTTTAAGTACTTGTTACTTTTATTTCTTATTCTTATCTGTATTTTTAAAACTGCATTGTTGGTTAGGGGCTCGTTCTTAAGTAAGCATTTCACTGTAAGGTTGTATTCGGGACATGTGACTAATACAATTTGATTTGATTTGATTGTCCGAGTGATACCCTCCCCACGTGGGCTACTGCAGCCAGTGTTGCCAGCACTGCCATTACCTGGGTGGAGGTACGTAACCAGAAATCGCACCGGCTAGGTATGAGGTCATCAAGGTCTGCATTAGCAGCTTTGAGAATTTCCTTGTATATTATACTTACCCGTATGGGTAAAATTGAAAATAAGAATTTGTTCTTAACTGATTTGCCTGGTTAAATAAAGGTATAAAAAAAAAAAAAATGGGGCTTTGGCTTTGATTGGACCTACCCTGGCAGGCAGGCTCAGACTTAGTGGGTCCCTGACCGTGTTCATCTTTCTGTCTTTGTTACGTAGGCTACGTGTAGCAAGCCTATTAAATGGGTAAGGATGTCTCATTAGTGGGTGGGTCGCTGAGGAGGGTGTCTAGAGGAGGTAAGGTTGGGCACCGTTCCACCATGTTAGGACAAAACATGATTTATAAGTTTCACTTTATTATATATAATTATTTTCAGATTTGCCAAATGGAGGGCGAGGGAGAACTTTGTATGCATCCTGTGTGTGGAGTAAAGGTGGTCCAGAGATTTTTTCCCTGTTTGCACATTTAACATGTTGATAGAAATTAGTTTAAACTGATTGAAGTTTCTCTGCATTAAAGTCCCGGGCTATTAGGTGCGCCACCTCTGGGTGAGCATTTTCTTGTTTTCTTATGGCAGAATACAGCTTATTCAATGTTGTCTTACTGCCAGCCTCAGTCTGTGGTGGTATGTAAACAGCTACTAAAAAGGCAGATGATAACTCTCTAGGTAGATAGTGTGGTCAACAACTTATCATGAGACACTCTACCTCAGGCGAGCAATAGCTCGAGACCTCCTTAAATATTGTGCACCAGCTGTTATTTATAGACAAAGCTGTTCTTTCCTGCAGGTACAGCATATAACCAGCCAGCTGTATGTTGATGGTGTCGTCATTCAGCCACGACTCCAGGAAGCATAAGATATTACAGTTTTGAATGTCCCGTTGGTAGTTTAATGTTCTGTGTAGGTCATCTATTTTATTCTCCAAAGATTGCACGTTTGCTAGCAGAATGGAAGGAAGTGGGGGTTTATTCGATCTCCTACGAATTCTCAGAAGGTAGCCCCTTTTTCTCTGCCTTCTATTCACGCAAATCACTGGGCCTGTTCCTGAGAAAGCAGCATATCATTTGCGTCGGGCTCATCATTGGGGCGGCAGGGTAGCCTAGTGGTTAGAGCGTTGGACTAGCAACCGAGAAGGTTGCGAGTTCAAACCCCCGAGCTGACAAGGTACAAATCTGTCGTTCTGCCCCTGAACAGGCAGTTAACCCACTGTTCCCAGGCCGTCATTGAAAATAAGAATTTGTTCTTAACTGACTTGCCTGGTTAAATAAAGTAAAAATAAAAATAAAAATCAGACACGTTAAAGGAAAAAAAGTATTCGGCCAGTCTGTGGTGAGAAATCTCATTCCTGATGTCCAGAAATTATTTTCAGTCATAAGAGACAGTAGCAGCAACATTATGTACAAAATATGCAAATAAAAATAAGTTACAAAAAATGTAAATAAACAACAACAAAAAACACAATCGGTTGGGGACACGTAAAACGCCATCCTTCTTCTCCGGTGCCATAGTTACAACAGAGAGGAGGCAGAATACTGAGGCCCTGGTTGCACAGCATAATGCTCAGACTGCACAGAGGTGCCGGGGAAGAAAGGTCTCCGTGGGGGACCAATGATATCCAATACTGATACTCCATCATCCAGGAAGAGACATTGGTTTATCAAATAATCCCTACTCCATAATGGTGCGGCTTTCAAACAGCTACAACGGATTCACATAGCAAGTCTAATCTTGAATTGGGTCCCGGAATAGAACAACTGAGCTGGGGTCTGTGGGTGTGAAGGTGGATGTATGGATGGGTATGTAAGTGGGTGTGTAGGTAGGTGTGTGGGTGTGTGGGTGGGAGTGTGGGAGTGTAGGTGGATGTGTACAGTAGGTGGGTGTATAGGTGAGTGTATAGGTGGGTGTATGGATGGATGTATAGGTGGGTGTGTATGGGTGGGTGTGTAGGTGGGTGTGTGGGTGGGAAACTCATTCCATATATTCCGACAAAGTGGCTTGGGGGGGAAAAAAGCATGATAAATCTATTTCTGTTGTTGGCTGAAGAATTCAAAGGTGCTCTGATCCTGTTTATTAAAAAAGAAGAAATCTAGATCTTGAGGTGCAATCTCTTAAAACTCATCCTCAGGGAATATTAATTATTTTGAATATACTACTTGGTGATTGAAAAGTTATGGCTCATAAATCTATATGGATTGAATAATAGTGATTCAAACCTGTTTGAAAATATAATATAATAATCAAATTTGTCGCCAAGATACAAATAACTGTATTATAAAGTCAGAGGGACTACAACATAGTTTTAAGGACACCAATAGACTGTAAAGGCAATCATACTACCAACCCTCTGGAGCTCAAAGAGATTACGAATATTACAAACGCGTTAGAATTGACGGATATCTGGAGGCTTACTTACTCGGATCTCATAAGATATACTTGGAGGAGGCTGAATTAAACTAAATCGGATTGATTGTTTTCTGGTGTCCTTTTATATGATGCCTAAAGTGAAAAAGGTATTGATTGAGAATCGAATGCATTCAGATCATCAATTAATATCCCTCTGTGTAATTATTTCATACAGTATGTCTAGAATATGTTTTAAAGTGCCCAAGTTTTTTTTCAACTTGGGTAAGATGGGTAAAAGTAATGTACAACAATTGTTTATTTAAAGTAATAAATAACAGTTACATCTCTTACAACTTTGAAAATGTCAAGAGGCTTCAAACAAGGATGCCTTCTGTCAACATAACTATGTATTATGGCAAATCGGACGTTTTTTAACTGCTTTAAACATCAGATCTAGTGATGACATTAAGGGGAGAGAAAAAAAATGAATTAGAGACAAAAGTATAAATTTATGCTGATGGTTCGGGTTTTATGCTGATGGGTCAGATTTTATGCTGATGGTTCAGGTTTTATGCTGATGGTTCAGGTTTTATGCTGATGGTTCGGGTTTTATGCTGATGGTTCAGGGTTTATGCTGATTTCGGGTTTTATGCTGATGGTTCAGGAGTCAGCAATGTTTAACCTCGAAGGGCCTCATTGATGACCTGGATAATTTCTCTAGTTCCACAGGACTAAAACCCGGCGATTAAATGTGTTCTATATTATGGATTGGGTCTCTGAAAGAAACAGACTTTAAAACCGCCGTGTGGTCTCCCGATTAAATGGGGGGATGGTGTTGTACATATCCTGGAAAAGTTGAGCGATCTTGCAACTATTAACTCTGATAGAAAACTTGAAACCGTTGAGAGGGAAACACCGGGATATTTATTTTTCACGTCACGCTATGAACATCTCTCTTAAAGTCTCCATTGTACCAAAACTGCATCTAAATCCAAACTGGTTTTCTAGCAAGCTACTAAGATTGGCCCATTCTATGTTTAAGAGTGGGCTCGTTGTCTTTTTACAGATTAAAATGTAACATTTTGGGTGGATTGACAATGTGTTCCTGTTGAAAGTATCGTCCTTTTAATATGAAGCTGGAGTAATAGCTGATAACCTGCAGTTATTACACCAGCTGGAAGCCTGCAGTTATTACAACAGCTGGAAGCCTGCAGTTATTACCCCTGCTGATAGCCTGCAGTTATTACCCCAGCTGATAGCCTGCAGTTATTACCCCTGCTGATAGCCCGCAGTTATTACCCCTGCTGATAGCCTGCAGTTATTACCCCTGCTGATAGCCTGCAGTTATTACCCCTGCTGATAGCCTGCAGTTATTACCCCTGCTGATAGCCCACAGTTATTACCCCTGCTGATAGCCTGCAGTTATTAGCCCTGCTGATAGCCCACAGTTATTACCCCTGCTGATAGCCCACGGTTATTACCCCTGCTGATAGCCCACAGTTATTACCCCTGCTGATAGCCTGCAGTTATTACCCCTGCTGATAGCCTGCAGTTATTACCCCTGCTGATAGCCTGCAGTTATTACCCCTGCTGATAGCCCGCAGTTATTACCCCTGCTGATAGCCCACAGTTATTACCCCTGCTGATAGCCTGCAGTTATTACCCCGACTGATAGCCTGCAGTTATTACCCCTGCTGATAGCCCACAGTTATTACCCCTGCTGATAGCCTGCAGTTATTACCCCGGCTGATAGCCTGCAGTTATTACCCCGGCTGATAGCCTGCAGTTATTACCCCTGCTGATAGCCTGCAGTTATTACCCCTGCTGATAGCCTGCAGTTATTACCCCTGCTGATAGCCCACAGTTATTACCCCTGCTGATAGCCTGCAGTTATTACCCCTGCTAATAGCCTGCAGTTATTACCCCTGCTGATAGCCTGCAGTTATTACCCCTGCTGATAGCCTGCAGTTATTACCCCTGCTGATAGCCCACAGTTATTACCCCTGCTGATAGCCTGCAGTTATTAGCCCTGCTGATAGCCCACAGTTATTACCCCTGCTGATAGCCCACGGTTATTACCCCTGCTGATAGCCTGCAGTTATTACCCCGGCTGATAGCCTGCAGTTATTACCCCGACTGATAGCCTGCAGTTATTACCCCTGCTGATAGCCTGCAGTTATTACCCCTGCTGATAGCCCACAGTTATTACCCCGACTGATAGCCTGCAGTTATTACCCCTGCTGATAGCCTGCAGTTATTACCCCGACTGATAGCCTGCAGTTATTACCCCTGCTGATAGCCTGCAGTTATTACCCCGACTGATAGCCTGCAGTTATTACCCCTGCTGATAGCCTGCAGTTATTACCCCTGCTGATAGCCTGCAGTTATTACCCCTGCTGATAGCCTGCAGTTATTACCCCTGCTGATAGCCTGCAGTTATTACCCCTGCTGATAGCCCACAGTTATTACCCCGACTGATAGCCTGCAGTTATTACCCCTGCTGATAGCCAGCAGTTATTACCCCGACTGATAGCCAGCAGTTATTACCCCGACTGATAGCCTGCAGTTATTACCCCGGCTGATAGCCTGCAGTTATTACCCCTGCTGATAGCCTGCAGTTATTACCCCTGCTGATAGCCTGCAGTTATTACCCCTGCTGATAGCCCGCAGTTATTACCCCTGCTGATAGCCTGCAGTTATTACCCCTGCTGATAGCCTGCAGTTATTACCCCTGCTGATAGCCCGCAGTTATTACCCCGACTGATAGCCTGCAGTTATTACCCCTGCTGATAGCCTGCAGTTATTACACCAGCTGATAGCCCACAGTTATTACCCCGGCTAATTGCCTGCAGTTATTACACCAGCTGATAGCCTACAGTTATTACCCCTGCTGATAGCCTGCAGTTATTACCCCTGCTGATAGCCTGCAGTTATTACCCCTGCTGATAGCCTGCAGTTATTACCCCGACTGATAGCCTGCAGTTATTACCCCAGTTCTTGTCTCTGATGAAATGTACTGGAAACCTGCAGTTATTACCCCTGCTGATATCCCAAAGTTATTACCCCAGTTTATGTCCCTCATGAAATGTACTGGAAGCCTGCAGTTATTACCCCAGCTGATGTCCGTGATGAAATACTAGAAGCCCACAGTTATTACCCCTGCTGATAGCCCACAGTTATTACCCCAGTTTTTGTCCCTGATGAAATGTACTGGAAGCCTACAGTTATTACCCCGGCTGATGGTATTGTTTAAAGTGAAGAAGAGTAATGAGATGATGTACGGGCCAAAGCCCCCAACAACAGCTGCCAGACAAGAGCACAAAAGAAGATGAGATTCTGTCCAAGACGCCACTCCACCCACCCTCCCTCCCGAACCCTTTCTCCACCTCTCACTCATTTGCCCGCCCTATCGCTCTTTCCTCAACCCACGGGGAGAGAGCAAAGACGAAAAGGGGGAAAGCACACAAGAAACCAATTTGTAAAGAGTGGAACGTGTCATCTTCTTGTTTTGTTTCCTCGTTTCAGGGAAGGCTCTGCCGGTGAGGAAAGGATTGGCAGGGCCTGCCAGGGTGGACTGGGAGATGTTGCTGGGGTGGGGGGGGTAGATAGAATTACAGCTTGTCCTATAGTTCCTTTACCAAGCCACTCTTTGTTCGACACCTCAAAGTGAAAAACAAGCTCGCCAGACAGCTCCACCACTGGCAGACACCTAGCGTATCACTTTTCAGCCCACCCTCTCGTCCTTCTGCAGTCTGCATCCACATGACGAAGAGACGGATAGCGAGAGAGGGAAGTAGAGTGAGAGAGAAAGAGACAGAGGGAGACAGCATTGGGGAAGCAGTGTATCGAGTTTGCCTTTTCCTGCCAAAAGACCTGAAGGGGCCACATTATTGGCATTTTTCATCAGAAGATCTGCTCCCTCCTTGCCCAATGTCCAGGTTACCAGATGGTTTCTTCAAGACTCTAATTTCATTCAGAAATAAGGCCTTTGTGCTCTGGTCCGGGGACCTCTAGCTCACTCATCAGTAGCGCCTATCCCATGGCCCGGAGAACAAGGATAGCTTACGTTAGCATGTGTACGCAGTAACCTTATAGCATTGAGGAGCTCACTTCATGTCAGCTATGTTCATTTATTATGTCTCGTGTGACACTGTATGAATAGGAGTTACTCCTTTTTTCAACGTCTTTTTCACTTGAAGCGAACTGCTGCTGTGTACGGCGTGTGCAGTATTTGAAAACGCCATTCTACCGATACTCACTGTGCTGTTACATATTTACTGTGCTGTTACACATTTACTGTGCTGTTACATATTTACTGTGCTGTTACACATTTACTGTGCTGTAAAATACTCGCTGTGCTGTTACATATTTACTGTGCTGTAAAATACTCACTGTGCTTTTACATATTTAATGTGCTGTAAAATACTCGCTGTGCTGTTACATATTTACTGTGCTGTTACATATTTACTGTGCTGTTACATATTTACTGTGCTGTAAAATACTCGCTGTGCTGTTACATATTTACTGTGCTGTAAAATACTCGCTGTGCTGTTACATATTTACTGTGCTGTTACATATTTACTGTGCTGTAAAATACTCACTGTGCTGTTACATATTTACTGTGCTGTAAAATACTCACTGTGCTGTTACATATTTACTGTGCTGTAAAATACTCACTGTGCTGTTACATATTTACTGTGCTGTTACATATTTACTGTGCTGTAAAATACTCACTGTGCTGTTACTTATTTACGGTGCTGTTACATATTTACTGTGCTGTAACATATTTACTGTGCTGTTACATATTTACTGTGCTGTAAAATACTCACTGTGCTGTTACATATTTACTGTGCTGTTACATATTTACTGTGCTGTAATATATTTACTGTGCTGTTACATATTTACTGTGCTGTTACATATTAACTGTGCTGTTACATATTTACTGTGCTGTTACTTATTTACGGTGCTGTTACATATGCACTGTGCTGTAAAATACTCACTGTGCTGTAAAATACTCACTGTGCTGTAAAATACTCACTGTGCTGTAACATATTTACTGTGCTGTAAAGTACTCACTGTGCTGTAAAATACTCACTGTGCTGTAAAGTACTCACTGTGCTGTTACATATTTACTGTGCTGTAAAGTACTCACTGTGCTGTGATCTCATATGCTGTCATCTCAACCCCCCCCCCCCCATCTCTCTCTCTCACTCTCTCAGTGCATGCTGGGAGTGTTTTGTAGTTGAGAGGTGAATGAGAGGTTAATCTTGAAGAGGTTTTTTTGCGAACCGGAAAAGTTTGTAAGATCATTACAACACACTACGAAAATTGAGGGGCATAGCGTCCTCTCACTCAGGAAATGTTTAAGGTTGAGGAAGTGGGTCACAACAGTGTGTCAAGGTCTACCTTCAGATGATGTTAAGATGATGTTTTTTGGGGGGGCACTGTGGATATTTGAGCTTTGCTATTGGTCTCCTTATTTGCTGGCTTTTCTCCCACTTCTTATGGAGACTCTTCAGGTAGACTCACTTAGTATTAATGGCGCCAGAGATCCGGGAAAGAGGAGTGTGATGGGTGAATATGCAACAAAAAAAGTACAGGTGTTGTTTCTGCAGGAGACGCATAGTGATGTGCTGAATGAAGTTGATTGGGGGCACTGGTGTAAAGGGGCAAGTGTGCTGAGCCATGGAACACATTAGTGCCAGGCAGGGTAGCCTAGTGGTTAGAGCATTGGACTGGTAACCGAAAGGTTGCAAGTTCAAATCCCAGAGCTGACAAGAAAAAATTATTATTTGTCATTCTGCCCCTGAGCAGGCAGTTAACCCACTGTTCCTAGACCGTCATTGAAAATAAGAATTTGTTCTTAACTGACTTGCCTAGTAAAATAAAAAAAATAGTGCATGGGTGCATTTCTGTTTATATTTTGTGCATCGGGTCTTGCCGTAAAAATGTGCTCCTTATTAAAGGAGGTGTGTTGGGTAGACTGCGTGTAGTAAAAGCAGAAATGAATAACAGCGGTTTTGTCTTTATAAACGTGCATGCGTCTAACACAGGGAGAGAGAGGGGACTTCTAGTAGCACCTGAGGAGATGCAGGTGGTCGGCGGGGACTGGCGCAATGGATTTTTTATTTTAAAAAATTAATGGGAGAAGCCTCATTCAGGCTCAGTGGGGGTGTTAACTTCTTATGGCTGGGGGGCAGTATTGAGTAGCTTGGATGAATAAGGTGCCCAGAGTAAACTGCCTGCTACTAAGGCCCATAAGCTAAGATATGCATATTATTACGATTTGGATAGAAAACACTCTGACATTTCTAAAAATATTTTAATTATGTCTGTGAGTATAACAGAACTCATATGGCAGGAAAAAACCTGAGAAAAAATCCAACTAAGAAGTGGGAAATCTGAGGTTTGTAGTGTTTCAAGTCTTTGCCTATCCAATATACAGTGTAAAATTTGGTCCGATTGCACTTCCTAAGGCTTCCACTAGATGTCAACCGTCTTTAGAACCTTGTTTCAGGCTTCTACTGTGAAGGGGGAGAGAATAAGAGCTGTTTGAAACAGGTGTCTGGCAGAATGCCATGAGCCAAGTCTCGCTCGCGACTGTGAGAGCGAGCTGCGTTCACATTCATTTCTAAAGACAAAGGAAAGTCCGGTTGGACCATTATTGAAGATTTATTATAAAAACATCCTAAAGATTGATTGTATACATCGTTTGACATGTTTCTACGAACTGTAATAGAACTTTTTTTTTGTCTGGACCTAGTGCTCGCGCCTTGTGAATTTGGATTTGTGAACTAAATGCGCGAACATAAAGGACGTATTTGGACATAAATGATGGACTTTATTAAACTAAACAAACATTTATTGTGGAACTTGGATTCCTGGGAGTGCATTCAGAAGAAGATCATCAAAGGTAAGTACATTTTTTTATAATGCTATTTCTGACTTCTGTTGACTACACAACTTGGTGGGTATCTGTATGGCTTGTTTTGGTCTTTGAGTGCTGTACTCAGATTATTCCATGGTGTGCTTTCTCTGTAAAGCTTTTTAGAAATCTGACACAGCGGTTGCATTAAGGAGAAGTATATATTTAATTCCATGCATAGCACTTGTATTTTCATCAACATTTTTGTAGATTGATGTGGCTCTCTGCAAAATCACCAGATGTTTTGGAAGCAAAAGATTACTGAACATAACGTGTCAATGTAATCTGAGATTTTTGGATATAAATATGAACTTTATCGAACAAAACATACATATATTGTCTAACATGAAGTCCTATGAGTGCCATCTGATGAAGATCATCAAAGGTTAGTGATTAATTTTATCTCTATTTCCGCTCTTTGTGACTCCTCTCTCGTTTTTTTATGTAATGGCATGCTTTCGTCGTAAAGCCTTTTTGGAATCGGACACTGTGGTTGGATTAACAACAAGTTTATCTTTAAAATGGTGTATAATACTTCTATGTTTAAGGAACTTTAATTATGAGATTTCTGTTGTTTGAATTTGTCAAATTGATCCCGTTAACAGGATTTCAGCCGTAGGAAGTTAAGGGATTATTAAATATTATATATATTATATAGATATTAAACCATTTGAGCAAGTGGATGTTTGGAGAACTTGACATCTCACCACAAGACAGTATACATGGTTGAAGGTCTTTGGGTGAGTTTTTTTCTTGATTAAAGCAAAAGCAACATTTGTAAGAGCTAGGTTCTCCATGATCAAGGAGATGGATGCTTCCAGCTCCTCCTTCTTTCGTTTGGAAAGACAGAGTGGTGAAGCCAAGGGCATGTATTGTCTACGGCTGTCTGATGGGCGGGTGACCTCTGTGGTGGGGGAGATACGGAAGCGGACGGTGAAGTTTTATACTGAGATATATAGTGCAGAACTGTGTGATCCTGGAGGGAACCAGTCATGCGCGCTGCTGAGGAGAGCTGGAGGATTAGGGTTGGACCGGCAGCTGTTCCTCATGAGGCTGGATTTTCAGATGTTTTACTCTGCGGTGCTAAGGCTCTGGCAGCTGCTGAAGCCCACACAAGAAGGGTGTGTGGAACCTGGGCTGTGGGTTGTAGAGGAGCCTATCTCCCACAATCCTTTGAGATCGGTTCAGTCGGACACCCTGCAGATGCGACTGATGGCTGGATGACCTGTGCCTGCTGGGAGGAGAAAAAGCAAAAAGAGGAGGGAAAAACCCGGAAGTCCACAAGAAAACAGGACTAACGTAGACTGATGGAGAGATTCCTGGAGGAGGTCCAGGAGGCACTGTCTCAGCCGGTAAGGGGGGTGTTTGTGCGGCCAAAGGGGGAGGGGCCACCAATGTTTCTGCCACTGCAGGTGACGGCAGAGACTGGGGACTGGGAAGGGGGTATGGAGGACTTGTTGAATTTTAACACTCCGAGCCTGGGGGAGTTTGAGGGGATGGGAGGTTAAGCCCTCTACAACCTCTGCATTGAGGTGAGGAAGATCCTAACAGCAGTGAAGGGACATCAGTGGCAGGGGGTATGTGGGGCGGAGAGTATGCTGGGTTTTAGATGGAGGGGGCTCAGTACCAAGGAGGTCAGGGACCTCCAGTGTAGGGTTCCACATGGAGCCCTGGCCACTAACAGCTGGTTGGTACGGGTTGAACCCGGGAGTCGGGCAGGGGAAGTCTTTTCTGTGTTATGAGAGAAACTATGATTCATGTGTTTTCTGTGTGCTCCATGGTCAAAGGTTGGGGGATAACAGACCCTTTACTATTGTTTAATGGGATGGTCTCTGTGCTCCTTAGGTTGGAATATGAGTTCTATCATATGATCAAAAGTGAGGAGATGTTTCAGGAGATGGTGTGTATCGGGGAAGAGGACTGGCTGGATATATGGGGATGGCAGGTAGCCTAGCGTTTAGACCGTTGGGCCAGTAACCAAAAGGTTGCTAGGTCAAATCCCTGAGCTAACAAGCTAAAAATCTGCTGTTCTGCCCCTGAACAAGGCAGTTAACGCAGTGTTCAGTGCCCATAACTAGTTTGCCTAGTATAATAAATATGGTTGTGGAAGTTTGGTTATTGAGATGTTGTTTTCTATCGTGGGGTTGAGGCCAATGTGAGAATGCAGCACAGGGGATATTGGTTTTCTAAATGCGGGAGAGGTTTTAATGAAATGAGGATGTATCTTTAAAGAATGACAAAAAATAAAATGTCTGTCTGTCTGCCTGACGGTCGTTCTCTCTCTCTCTTTCTCTCTCTCTTTCTCTCTCTCTCAATGGCATGGGAAACATATGTTTACATTGTCAAAGCTGACTTTCTCCAATTACTTCTCTGTGCCTCTGTGTCAGTGTGGTTTGAATGTTGAGATTTCTATTCTAAACCTTGACCGGAAAATGTATGCTACAAGCAGAGAGTTTGACAGAGATAAAAAGAGAGAGAGAGAGTGGAAAGAAAGAGAGGACAACCAAGGCAGGAATAACTACCTACGAAGAGGGATCCCTGGGTAATCCAAGACAACAAGATTTCATTACAACACTTACACTTCATTTCAGACGTTTCAAATGAAGTCACTGCAGCATTGCGTACTCTATTTTATATGGGGTTGTGAACAAAAACATCCTTTCGGGAGGAGATCATATCAGGATCTGGAGATCAATTTAGGAGATGAAAGGGAAAGTGAGTGGGTGGAACACAGGCCTATTCCAACGAAATCCTGACTCCTGTTTTACCTGATATAGCAGCAACTGACTGATAGTGCACATTAGCACTAGGCCTCCACCAGTAATTGCATTGTGAAATGTGTTTTGATAATTTCGATGACAGATCAGCCGCGAGGACGCGGCAACTTGAGCAACGAGCATCCAGGGATTTTCCGGAGCCTATTTCTCGTTCGCGAATAAACAAACATTTCTTAGAGTTATGATGCACAATATGACCAAGGCCCCTGAGTCATATGAGTAGCCCACCCACACATGCATCCCAAAACACACACACATACACACACATGTGCACATATACACACACACACAATAATTCACACATGCACGCACGCACTCACACAAATACACAGTTTAATAACAGACTTAACAAATCTGTCCAGAAGGACAGAGCCACGGCTAACTCGTAGCAATCTGTCCAGAAGGACAGAGCCACGGCTAACTCATAGCAATCTGTCCAGAAGGGAAGAGCCACGGCTAACTCATAGCAATCTGTCCAGAAGGGAAGAGCCACGGCTAACTCATAGCAATCTGTCCAGAAGGACAGAGCCACGGCTAACTCTTAGCAATCTGTCCAGAACGACAGAGCCACGGCTAACTCATAGCAATCTGTCTAGAAGGGAAGAGCCACGGCTAACTCATAGCAATCTGTCCAGAAGGGAAGAGCCACGGCTAACTCATAGCAATCTGTCCAGAAGGACAGAGCCACGGCTAACTCATAGCAATCTGTCCAGAACGACAGAGCCACGGCTAACTCGTAGCAATCTGTCCAGAAGGGAAGAGCCACGGCTAACTCGTAGCAATCTGTCCAGAAGGGAATAGCCACGGCTAACTCGTAGCAATCTGTCCAGAAGGACAGAGCCACGGCTAACTCTTAGCGATCTGTCCAGAAGGGAAGAGCCACGGCTAACTCGTAGCAATCTGTCCAGAACGACAGAGCCACGGCTAACTCGTAGCAATCTGTCCAGAAGGGAAGAGCCACGGCTAACTCGTAGCAATCTGTCCAGAAGGACAGAGCCACGGCTAACTCATAGCAATCTGTCCAGAAGGGAAGAGCCACGGCTAACTCATAGCAATCTGTCCAGAAGGGAAGAGCCACGGCTAACTCATAGCAATCTGTCCAGAAGGACAGAGCCACGGCTAACTCATAGCAATCTGTCCAGAAGGGAAGAGCCACGGCTAACTTGTAGCAATCTGTCCAGAAGGGAAGAGCCACAGCTTACTCGTAGCAATCTGTCCAGAAGGACAGAGCCACAGCTAACTCGTAGCAATCTGTCCAGAAGGGAAGAGCCACGGCTAACTCATAGCAATCTGTCCAGAAGGACAGAGCCACGGCTAACTCGTAGCAATCTGTCCAGAAGGACAGAGCCATGGCTAACTCGTAGCAATCGGTCCAGAAGGGAAGAGCCGCGGCTAACTCGTAGCAATCTGTCCAGAAGGGAAGAGCCACGGCTAACTCGTAGCAATCTGTCCAGAAGGGAAGAGCCACAGCTTACTCGTAGCAATCTGTCCAGAAGGACAGAGCCACGGCTAACTCATAGCAATCTGTCCAGAAGGGAAGAGCCACAGCTAACTCGTAGCAATCTGTCCAGAAGGACAGAGCCATGGCTAACTCGTAGCAATCTGTCCAGAAGGGAAGAGCCACGGCTAACTCATAGCAATCTGTCCAGAAGGGAAGAGCCACGGCTAACTCGTAGCAATCTGTCCAGAAGGACAGAGCCACGGCTAACTCATAGCAATCTGTCAAGAAGGGAAGAGCCACGGCTAACTCGTAGCAATCTGTCCAGAAGGGAAGAGCCACGGCTAACTCGTAGCAATCTGTCCAGAAGGACAGAGCCATGGCTAACTCGTAGCAATCGGTCCAGAAGGGAAGAGCCGCGGCTAACTCGTAGCAATCTGTCCAGAAGGGAAGAGCCACGGCTAACTCGTAGCAATCTGTCCAGAAGGGAAGAGCCACAGCTTACTCGTAGCAATCTGTCCAGAAGGACAGAGCCACGGCTAACTCATAGCAATCTGTCCAGAAGGGAAGAGCCACAGCTAACTCGTAGCAATCTGTCCAGAAGGACAGAGCCATGGCTAACTCGTAGCAATCTGTCCAGAAGGGAAGAGCCACGGCTAACTCATAGCAATCTGTCCAGAAGGGAAGAGCCACGGCTAACTCGTAGCAATCTGTCCAGAAGGACAGAGCCACGGCTAACTCATAGCAATCTGTCAAGAAGGGAAGAGCCACGGCTAACTCGTAGCAATCTGTCCAGAAGGGAAGAGCCACGGCTAACTCGTAGCAATCTGTCCAGAAGGGAAGAGCCACGGCTAACTCATAGCAATCTGTCCAGAATGACAGAGCCACGGCTAACTCATAGCAATCTGTCCAGAATGACAGAGCCACGGCTAACTCGAAGCAATCTGTCCACAGGTACCTAAGGATTGGCAAGAAAATATTTAAAAAAGGGCATGAAATTAAATTGTTTAACAATAAGAAAAGTTGCCTTTGGGAAAGAGTATGATATGGAACAATGGCAGTACAACATACATTTTTGCAACACCTGAACCAAAAGTCTCAAAAAATCTGTTTTGTTTCGACTTGAAAAGTTATCCATATTTATACTTGGTATAAGAATTAACTCATGGGTTAACAGAATAATCAGCATATGTGCCATTTATATGGAAAACCTGGGTCACCATCCAAAGCTATGGGTGATGTGGTCTCTTCTTCACTAGTCAGTGATGTGGTCTCTTCTTCACTAGTCAGTGATATGGTCTCTTCACTAGGAGGGAGGGAGGGAGGGAGGGAGGGAGGGAGGGAGGGAGGGAGGGAGGGAGGGAGGGAGGGAGGGAGGAGGGAGGGAGGGAGGGAGGGAGGGAGGGAGGGAGGGAGGGAGAGGAGATTATTCCACTAACAGCTAAGACTCTAGGCTCTCTCTTCAGCGTAGAGTGACTCAGTGTCTCGGTGACAGAACAGCAGGTGACATGACAGGGGTGACATCACTCTAGGGCCTCTCCAGCCTGTTGTGTGGCAGTAAGACCTCTCCAGCCTGTGTTGTGGCAGTAAGACCTCTCCAGCCTTTTGTGGCAGTAAGACTTCTCCAGCCCGTGTTGTGGCAGTAAGACCTCTCCAGCCTGTTGTGTGGCAGTAAGACCTCTCCAGCCCGTGTTATGGCAGTAAGACCTCTCTAGCCCGTGTTGTGTGGCAGTAAGACCTCTCCAACCTGTTGTGTGGCAGTAAGACCTCTCCAGCCTGTTGTGGCAGTAAGACCTCTCTAGCCCATGTTGTGGCAGTAAGTGAAGGTGTAAACTTGGCAGTAGAAAATCTTAACAGTATATTTGACCTCTCAGCTTCCCTATCAAATCTAAAAATCTCAAATAGAAAACCGAAGAAAATTAACAACAATGACAAATGGTTTGATGAAGAATGCAAAAATCTAAGAAAGAAATTGAGAAACCTGTCCAACCAAAAACATAGAGACCCGGAAAACCTGAGTCTACGCCTTCACTATGGTGAATCACTAAAACAATACAGAAATACACTACGGAAAAAGAAGGAACAGCATGTCAGAAATCAGCTCAATGTAATTGAAGAATCCATAGACTCTAACCACTTCTGGGAAAATTGGAAAACACTAAACAAACAACAACATGAAGAATTATCTATCCAAAATGGAGATGTATGGGTAAACCACTTCTCCAATCTTTTTGGCTCTATAACAAAGAATAAAGAGCAAAAACATATACATGATCAAATACAGATCTTAGAATCAACTATTAAAGACTACCAGAACCCACTGGATTCTCCAATTACATTGAATGAGTTACAGGACAAAATAAAAACCCTCCAACCCAAAAAGGCCTGTGGTGTTGATGGTATCCTCAATGAAATGATCAAATATACAGACAACAAATTCCAATTGGCTATACTAAAACTCTTTAACATCATCCTTAGCTCTGGCATCTTCCCCAATATTTGGAACCAAGGACTGATCACCCCAATCCACAAAAATGGAGACAAATTTGACCCCAATAACTACCGTGGAATATGCGTCAACAGTAACCTTGGGAAAATCCTCTGCATTATCATTAACAGCAGACTCGTGCACTTCCTCAATGAAAACAATGTACTGAGCAAATGTCAAATTGGCTTTTTACCACATTACCGTACAACAGACCATGTATTCACCCTGCACACCCTAATTGACAACCAAACAAACCAAAACAAAGGCAAAGTCTTCTCATGCTTTGTTGATTTCAAAAAAGCCTTCGACTCAATTTGGCATGAGGGTCTGCTATACAAACTGATGGAAAGTGGTGTTGGGGTAAAACATACGACATCATAAAATCCATGTACACAAACAACAAGTGTGCGGTTAAAATTGGCAAAAAACACACAAATTTCTTCACACAGGGTCGTGGGGTTAGACAGGGATGCAGCTTAAGCCCCACCCTCTTCAACATATATATCAACGAACTGGCACGGGCACTAGAAAAGTCTGCAGCACCCGGCCTCACCCTACTAGAATCTGAAGTCAAATGTCTGCTGTTTGCTGATGATCTGGTGCTTCTGTCACCAACCAAGGAGGGCCTACAGCAGCACCTAGATCTTATGCACAGATTCTGTCAGACCTGGGCCCTGACAGTAAATCTCAGTAAGACCAAAATAATGGTGTTCCAAAAAAGGTCCAGTCACCAGGACCACAAATACAAATTCCATCTCGACACTGTTGCCCTAGAGCACACAAAAAACTATACATACCTTGGCCTAAACATCAGCGCCACAGGTAACTTCCACAAAGCTGTGAACGATCTGAGAGACAAGGCAAGAAGGGCATTCTATGCCATCAAAAGGAACATAAATTTCAACATACCAATTAGGATTTGGCTAAAAATACTTGAATCAGTCATAGAGCCCATTGCCCTTTATGGTTGTGAGGTCTGGGGTCCGCTCACCAACCAAGACTTTACAAAATGGGACAAACACCAAATTGAGACTCTGCACGCAGAATTCTGTAAAAATATCCTCCGTGTACAACGTAGAACACCAAATAGTGCATGCAGAGCAGAATTAGGCCGATACCCACTAATTATCAAAATCCAGAAAAGAGCTGTTAAATTCTATAACCACCTAAAAGGAAGCGATTCCCAAACCTTCCACAACAAAGCCATCACCTACAGAGAGATGAACCTGGAGAAGAGTCCCCTAAGCAAGCTGGTCCTGGGGATCTGTTCACAAACACAAACACACCCTACAGAGCCCCATGACAGCAGCACAATTAGACCCAACCAAATCATGAGAAAACAAAAAGATAATTACTTGACACATTGGAAAGAATTAACAAAAAAACAGAGCAAACTAGAATGCTATTTGGCCCTACACAGAGAGTACACAGCGGCAGAATACCTGACCACTGTGACTGACCCAAAATTAAGGAAAGCTTTGACTATGTACAGACTCAGCGAGCATAGCCTTGCTATTGAGAAAGGCCGCCGTAGGCAGACATGGCTCTCAAGAGAAGACAGGCTATGTGCTCACTGCCCACAAAATGAGGTGGAAACTGAGCTGCACTTCCTAACCTCCTGCCCAATGTATAACCATATTAGAGAGACATATTTCCCTCAGATTACACAGATCCACAAAGAATTCGAAAACAAATCCAATTTTGAAAAACTCCCATATCTACTGGGTGAAATTCCACAGTGTGCCATCAGAGCAGCAAGATTTGTGACCTGTTGCCACGAGAAAAGGGCAACCAGTGAGGAACAAATACCATTGTAAATACAACCCATATCTATGCTTATTTATTTTATCTTGTGTCCTTTCAAATTTGTACCTTGTAAAAACACTGTATATATATATATATATATAATATGACATTTTCAATGTCTTTATTGTTTTGAAACTTCTGTATGTGTGATGTCTACTGTTAATTTTTATTGTTTACCTTACTTGCTTTGGCAATGTTAACACATGTTTCCCATGCCAATAAAGCCCCTTGAATTGAATTGAATTGAATTGAGAGAGAGGAGAGGGAGACTGACTTTTTGTCTTTCTTTTAGTGAAACATTCTCATTTCATTAAAACCTCACCCCCCTCCACCCTTTAAACAAAAACAAACAAAATATATCCTGTCCTGCAGTACTTGCATACCATACTAGCCTTGCATACCATACTAGCCTTGCATACCATACTAGCCTTGCATACCATACTAGCCTTGCATACCATACTAGCCTTGCATACCATACTAGCCTTGGCCTCCTCACCACGTCACAAAACAACACGTCACAATAACCAAAAATGTCAGCACTTCTACAACTGTGTATCCAACCTATCTTCCCCAGCTATACAGACAGCCCCCTGAACACACCATCTCTTGAAACATTGCCACGCTTTTGATAATTTTAAAGAACTCATATTCCAAACCTTAGGAGCACAGAGACCATCACATTAAACAATAGTAAAGGGTCTGTTATCCCCCAACCTTTGACCCTGTTCCTCCTTGTTAGACAAATAGACAACTTTGCCTGAGCAAACAGAAAATTCAACAACACACATTTGGCCTTCTCCTTATTTGAATACCTGTACCCCATTTATAAACAACCCAACTTCTCACACAGACATTCCATTAATGATATTAACCTGGCGCACACAGAAAACACATGAATCATAGTTTCTCTCATAACACAGAAAAGACACCCCTGCCCGACTCCCCGGTTCAACCCGTACCAACCAGCTGTTAGTGGCCAGGGCTCCATGTGGAACCCTCCACTGGAGGTCCCTGACCTCTTTGGTACTGGGGGTTTGAGGAGCCCCCTCCGTCTAAAACCCGCCATACTCTCCTCCCCACATACCCCCTGCCACTGATGTTCCTTCACTCCTGTTAGGCTCCTAATGTTCCTCACCTTAATGCAGGGGTTGTAGAGGGCTTAACCTCCCATCCCCTCAAACTCCCCCAGGCTCGGAGTGTTAAAATTCAACAAGTCCTCCAGACCCCCTTCCCAGTCCCCAGTCTCTGCCGTCACCTGCAGTGGCTGAAACATTGGTGGCCCCTCTCCCTTTGGCCTCTCAAACACCCCCCTTACCGGCTCAGACAGTGCCTCCTGGAGCTCCTCCAGGAATCTCTCCATCAGATGTTATTCATGTTTGTTGTGCCAGGACTTCTAGGGTTTTTCACTCCTCCTTCACAGCAGTCGCAAGTCACCCAGCCTTAGTAAACCCGCGGCTATCAGTTGCTTCTGCAGGGTGGCCTACTGAACCGATCTCAAAGGAATGGCTGGGTTGTGCAAGATAGGCTCCTCCCACACCCACAGCTCAGGTTCCACACCCCCTTCTCATGTGGACCTTAATATCTGCCAGGACCTCAACACCGCAGAGTAAAAATCTGAGAATCCTGCTGTATTCAGCCTCTCCAGCTTCATGAGAAACATTTGCCTAAACCACCAGCAGCGTGCATGCTGGCTCCCTCCAGCCAACATCAGCATGGTACAGCAGTCACTGCGCCGTCTTCAGTCGGAATGCAAACCACCCTGCTCTCCAGTTCCACATGGCCCTGTCCTCCTTCGTGTATGGACATGTACAACACTTCTGCCCTCAGCTAGTGATGGCCCCTGGAAGCGGAGGGGGGGGGGTATCCCTCCATGCCCCACATAAGAGTTTTTCTACCCTTCCCCAGTTCACCTTAGCTGACTAAGCTCCCTCGTACACCTTCAGACAAGTCTCTAGTGCCTGCATATCCTGATCATCTCTGACCATCACAGAAATGTAATCTGC
Organism: Oncorhynchus masou masou; assembly: GCF_036934945.1. Classification (NCBI taxonomy): domain Eukaryota; kingdom Metazoa; phylum Chordata; class Actinopteri; order Salmoniformes; family Salmonidae; genus Oncorhynchus; species Oncorhynchus masou. Next base: position 96,467,139 of record NC_088242.1, read on the forward strand.
ATATGCCGACACTGCTATGCTTGTCAACACCCTCCCTGCATTCTCCTGCGTAGGAGGCCCAAAAAAGGCTCAATGGCGTATATAACTGCCCCTAAAGAGGACATCCAAAATCAAATCAAATCAAATTGTATTGGTCACATGCACATGGTTAGCAGATGTTAATACGAGTGTAGCAAAATGCTTGTGCTTCTAGTTCCCAACAGTTCCCAACAGTACAGTAATATCTAACAAGTAATCAAATTATTCCATAACATTTACCTAATACACACAAATCTAAGTAAAGGGATGGAAAAAGAAGATTTCCATATCAATATATGGATGAGCGATGACCGAGCAGCATAGACAAGGTGCAATAGATTATATAAAATACAGTATATACTGTACATGTGATTTGAGTAATGTAAGATATGTAAACATTATTAAAGTATAATCATTAAAATGACTAGTGATCCATTTACTTAAGTGGCCAATGATTTCAAGTCTGTATGTAGGCAGCAGCCTCTCTGTGTTAGTGGTGGCTGTTTAACAGTCTGATGGCCTTGAGATAGAAGCTGTTTTTCAGTCTCTCGGTCCCAGCTTTGATGCACCTGTACTGACCTCGCCTTCTGGATGATAGCCCGGTGAACAAGCAGTGGCTCGGGTGGTTGTTGTCCTCGATCATCTTCTTGGCCTTCCTGTGACATCGGGTGCTGTAGGTGTCATGGAGGGCAGGCAGTGTGCCCCGGTGATGCGTTGTGCAGACCGCACCACCCTCTGGAGAGCTCTGCGGTTACGGGCGGTGCAGTTGTCATACCAGGCGGGGATACAGCCCGTCAGGATGCTCTCAATTGTGCTTCTGTAAAAGTTGTTGATGTCTGTGTCTAATGCCCCGCCCCACCCTGAGTGGCCTACTGAGCCCTAATTCCACCTTGACCAGACATGACGCTCTTCACACAGGCCAAAAACATTTCCTCAAACCCAAATAAAGACATCACATTAAACAGACACTCATGGCCCACTCTATCAAAAGCCTTCTCTTGATCTAAAGAGACCAGTCTGAAGTTCACATTAGAACCTCTCAACAAGTCCAACATGTCCCTGATTAAGAACAAGCTGTCCGTGATTGAGGGTCCCGGTACTCAATATGTCTGTTCCTCGTGTACTATTCAGTCCAGATGGGACTTCAGTATGTTAGATAGGACCTTGGCACAGAGCCATGCCACAGGCCTCCAGTTCAATAGTTCACACAAGTCCCCAATTGTTGGGCAGGAGAGTCAAAGCCGCCCGAAGGCAGTTCATCGGCAATTCTCCTACCCCGACCCCACTAATGCAACACGCAAAAGAAGTCCAGTCCAATTATTCTCCAGAATTTTTTATACAACTCCACTGGGAGTCCATCAATCCCCGGTCCTTGGCCGGGGGACATCTGGGTTACGGCCTCTGCCAGTTCCTGGGACAACAGAGGAATGTCCATTTCATCCCTATGTGCCAGAGAGAGCTTAGGGAGTTTTGCAAACAAGACCTGAGCACACATAGGATCACACTGTTCTGCCCTATACAACTCAGTATAAATCTCCACAGTCCGCTCCCGTATCTCCCCCACCACAGAGGTCACCCGCCCATCAGACAGCCGTAGACAATGCACACCCTTGGCTTCACCACTCTGTCTTTCCAACCCAAAGAAGGAGGAGCTGGAAGCATCCATCTCCTTGATCATGGAGAACCTAGCTCTTACAAGTACTTCCTTTGCTTTAACCTGGAAAAAACTGCCCAGGTCACTATGTAACTCAGCTAAATTAGCCTGGAGGCCTACATTGTCTTGCCCCATCATCTCTACCACCATCTCACTAATACTACGCTCGAGTTTCCCCACATCCAACCATTGACTCAGAGAATCTTACTCCTCTCTTTGCTACCTTTCCTAAAAATGTCTGGAAACCTGAGCAAAAAGTAGCTTGTTGTAAGAGCTTTACAATAAACTTCCAACAGGAAGCATGCCGAGACCCTGGTGAAACAGACAGCCGTGCCATGGTTATGTGGTGATCTGAAAACCCCACCAGGAGAATGGTAGCGCCCAACAGCCTATTGCGCTGATTGTTGGACATGTACAATTGATCAAGCCGGGTTGCACTCACCCTAGCCCCAAAGCCCTTTACTGATGTATACTGTCTTGAGTCAGGATGTCTAGTTCTCCAAACATCCACTAGGTCAATCCACTAGGTCAAACTGATTAATGATGACCCTTAACACCACCACTGACCCTGAATGAGGCTCTTCCCCATTGTTGTCTTTCATAAAATCCATTGTACAGTTCCAGTCCCCGCCGACCACCAGCGTCTCCTGTGAGAGTCCCTGTCTAAGACACCCAAATAGAAGCCCCTCTCTCTCCCTGCGTTAGGCTCATACACATTTATAAAGATAAAACCCCTGTTATTAATTTCTTCTTTCACTCCAAGCGGTCTACCCAACACACCTCCTTTGAGGAGCACATTTTTACAGACAGACAGAGGTGCAAAAAGGACTTCCACCCCTGCACTAACATGTTCAGGGGTGGACACACTTGCCCTTTTGGCTCATGGCTCAACACACTTGCCCTTTTCCAACAGAGCCCCCAATCGACTTCATTCACATCGTCACTATGCGTCTCCTGCAGAAACAACACCTGTACTTTTTTTGGTGTTACATATACTCGCATCACAGTCCTCTTTCCCGGATCTCTGGCACCATTTATATTATATGAGCCCCTCCCCCAAAGAGCCTAAATAAGAGGTGGGAGAAAAGACAGCAAAGAAAGAGACCAATGGCAATGCGAAACAGTGTTTGAATGACCTTTACACACTGTTTTGAACCACTTCCACATGTGTCCCATAGCTCAACAAACGTGTCCCTTTGGCTCATAGCTCAACACACTTGCCCCTTTGGCTCAAAGCTGTACTTTTTTCAATATATTTTTTAACATATTTCATCAACACACTCCTCTTTCCTGCCTCTATGGCGCAGTTTATCCTAAATGAACCTAGCCAAAGAGTCTCCATAAGAAGTGGGAGAAAAGCCAGCAAAGAAGGATACCATTAACACACCTCAAAAAGCCTCAGTGCCCAAAAATACACTATTTATCTCAACAGTATCTGAAGGTAGACCTTCACACACTATTGTGACCCACTTCCTCAACCTAAATCGTTTCCTGTTGTGACCCACTTCCTCAACCTAAACCATTTCCTGTTGTGACCCACTTCCTCAACCTAAACCATTTCCTGTTGTGACCCACTTCCTCAACCTAAACCGTAACCTGTTGTGACCCACTTCCTCAACCTAAATCGTTTCCTGTTGTGACCCACTTCCTCAACCTAAACCGTTTCCTGTTGTGACCCACTTCCTCAACCTAAACCGTTTCCTGTTGTGACCCACTTCCTCAACCTAAACCATTTCCTGTTGTGACCCACTTCCTCAACCTAAACCGTTTCCTGTTGTGACCCACTTCCTCAACCTAAACCGTTTCCTGTTGTGACCCACTTCCTCAACCTAAACCGTTTCCTGTTGTGACCCACTTCCTCAACCTAAACCGTTTCCTGTTGTGACCCACTTCCTCAACCTAAACCGTTTCCTGTTGTGACCCACTTCCTCAACCTAAACCGTTTCCTGTTGTGACCCACTTCCTCAACCTAAACCGTTTCCTGTTGTGACCCACTTCCTCAACCTAAATCGTTTCCTGTTGTGACCCACTTCCTCAACCTAAACCGTTTCCTGTTGTGACCCACTTCCTCAACCTAAACCGTTTCCTGTTGTGACCCACTTCCTCAACCTAAACTGTTTCCTGGGTGAGAGGACACCATGGCCCTCATTTTTCATAGCGTGTTGTACTGATCTTACAAACTTTCCCAGATCGGAAAGAAAGCTTTACAAATATTAACTTTTTTCCACCCTTAGTCTCTTTATGGAACTTTGTCAGTTCCCTCACCCTGTAGTTTGACCCCTCTGCTTGACTGGCTGTCAGCTCTGGACCCACTGAGGAGGAGTCTGAAAAAAAAGGCCTCCTCATCATCCTCTTTCTCAGACTCATCTTCCTCCTCCTCATCTCCATCTCTAATCCTGACCACCTGCTCCTCCTCCCCTGCACGTTGACCTCGATTTCCCAAACTGGCGCTTGTACCCTCACCTTGTCTACGGCCTTTATGTGGTCATGAAAACTCTTATGCCCCAAATCCCCAAACTCAAAACACCGTAGACTATCTGTGCTGGCAAACCCTGCGTAGAGTCCCTTCCCATGCCTCACTTTAAAATGCACATTTAGCTGTTGCTCATTGTTATTCAGAGACATGACCACTTGCTTCCGGAACGAAACAACATGCTTAACGGCATCTGCCTGAAAACCCGCTGACAGTACACGAAACCCGCTAGCAAACTTACCAAAACAACTCAGTTCGTAATAAACAGAGGAAAATTAGTGATTACCACTCTAGTTAAAGGACTCGAAGGGAGAAATCGGAACCAACACATTCCTTACAAATATTCTGCTGGCAATCAGACTACCCACCATATTCACTCTTTTCATGAACACAACCACACCTTTGTTCATTCTAGAAGCAGAATGTGTATATTCAGCTCCTACCTGTTCGCCGACGGCGAGCAGAACCTCTTCCACCTTAATTCCATTCTCAGGAACACACCTGAGTCCATGCCTTAGCGCCAGTGTATCCTCCACGCTAAGCTGTGAAGCATTCGCGTACACCACGCCTTCCAAACCCCAGGAAAATAAAACTCTTTCCTCTTCCACCCTAACTTTGAAAAAAAAAACAGTGAGTACTGCTAAACTAACAGTGTGTTTAACCCTCCACCATAGAAAATAACAATTGAAAGAAAACACTAAGAAGACATATCAAGAAAACCGCCTCTCATCAACACACAGCCTCTGAACTGCCAAACACACCATCATGCACTGCAAGAGAGAGAGAAATGGGAGACAGAGCTAGAGAGAGAGAGAGAAGAGAGAGAGATGGGAGGTATAGCTAGAGAGAGAGAGATGGGAGGCATAGCTAGAGAGAGAGAGTTAGAAGAGAGAGGGAGATGGGAGACAGAGCTAGAGAGAGAGAGAGAGATGGGAGGCATAGCTAGAGAGAGAGAGATGAGAGGCATGGCTAGAGGGAGAGAGATGGGGGGCATAGCTAGAGAGAGAGATGGGAGGCATAGCTAGAGAGAGAGAGATGGGAGGCATAGCTAGAGAGAGAGAGATGGGAGGCATAGCTAGAGAGAGAGAGATGAGAGGCATGGCTAGAGGGAGAGAGATGGGGGGCATAGCTAGAGAGAGAGAGATGGGAGGCATAGCTAGAGAGAGAGAGAGTTAGAAGAGAGAGGGAGATGGGAGACAGAGCTAGAGAGAGAGAGATGGGAGGCATAGCTAGAGAGAGAGAGAGAGAGATGGGAGACATAGCTAGAGGGAGAGAGATGGGAGGCATAGCTAGAGAGAGAGAGAGTTAGAAGAGAGAGGGAGATGGGAGGCATAGCTAGAGAGAGAGAGATGGGAGACATAGCTAGAGGGAGAGAGATGGGAGGCATAGCTAGAGAAAGAGAGAGAGTTAGAATAGAGAGGGAGATGGGAGGCATAGCTAGAGAGAGAGAGAGAGAGAGAGAGAGAGAGAGAGAGTTAGAAGAGATGGGAGGCATAGCTAGAGAGAGAGAGATGGGACGCATAGCTAGAGAGAGAGAGAGTTAGAAGAGATAGGGAGATGGGAGACATAGAGAGAGCGAGAGAGATGGGAGAGAGATGGGAGACAGAGCTAGAGAGAGAGAGTGTTAGAAGAGATAGGGAGATTGGAGGCATAGCTTGAGAGAGAGAGAGAGATTTAGAAGAGAGAGGGAGATGGGAGACATAGAGAGAGCGAGAGAGATGGGAGACAGAGCTAGAGGGTGAGAAAGAAAGAGAAAGACAGTGGGAGAGAGAAGGAGAAAGAGAGGAGCAAGCAAAGGATGTAGGCCTACTGTGTACACTGAGTATACAAAACATTAGGAACACCAGTTCTTTCATTACATTACATTTAAGTCATTTGGCAGACGCTCTTTCCATGACATAGACTGACCAGGTGAATCCAGGTGAAAGCTATGATCCCTTATTGATGTCACCTGTTATATCCACTTCAATCAGTGTAGATGAAGGGATGGAAACAGGTTAAGTAAGTATTTTTAAGACTTTAGACAATTGAGACCTGGAGTGTGTCATTCAGAGGGTAAACTGGACAAAATACTCGAGTGCCTTTGAACGTAGTATGGTTGTAGGTGCCTGGCTCGTTGGTTTGAGTCAAGAACTGCAATTTTGCGCTCAAAAATAAAAATAGAACAAGATTATATTCAATTCAATTCAAGGGGCTTTATTGGCATGGGAAACATGTGTTAACATTGCCAAAGCAAGTAAGGTAGATAATATATAAAGTGAAATAAACAATAAAAATTAACAGTAGACATCACACATACAGAAGTTTCAAAACAATAAAGACATTACAAATGTCATATTATATATATATACAGTCTTTTTACAATGTGCAAATGGTAAAGGACACAAGATAAAATAAATAAGCATAGATATGTGTTGTATTTACAATGGTGCGTGTTCTTCACTGGTTGCCCTTTTCACGTGGCAACAGGTCACAAATCTTGCTGCTCTGATGGCACACTGTGGAATTTCACCCAGTAGATATGGGAGTTTTTCAAAATTGGATTTGTTTTCGAATTGGATTTATATTTCTATATCGCCGACCCTCCTGTTCTGCCAAGCTCCCTGCTGAATCGTGTGAAGAATGGTCCACCACCCAAAGGACATCCAGGCAACTTGACCCAACTGTGGGAAGCATTGGAGTCGACATAGGCCCAGTATCCCTGTGGAACACTTTCGACACCTCGTGGAGTCAATGCCCAGAGACACATTCAGGCTGTTCTGAAGGCATACGATAGGTGTTCTTAATGTTTTGTACGCTCAGTGTAAATCGTTATTATTTTGATTTGCCAAGGAGACCCCCAACTCTGCTAAAACGATTGACGACTATGTGCCCTTTTCAAGTAATTGTTGAATAAATGTTAACTATTGGGTTGTAATATCCTCACGTCTTGAAGAACATAGTCCGAAGTACAAATGTCAGATTTTTCCATGGAAAACAATTGCACACACTTAGCTCTGTCATCAGTCATAGTCAGCAAGTAAATGCTTGCTTTTCATGATCAGTAAACATCAATTGATCATGGCATTTCAGATACGTCAGGATTGCCTCACGATATCTCTCAATATTGGCCACCATTCATTTGATATTTGAGTTATATAAAATAAAAGTGTTACTATACCTAACAAGTAAGAATGGTTGACTTTAATTTCCCTTCATTGAATGGGCTCTGCCTGTCAAGCAGAGAGAAAAGCCATTCAATTATTAGAGATACACAAACAGTTCTTGCGCCCACCACGTGTCATATCCGCTATAGTCGTGTGATGTGAAATGTGTACATTTTGCGATGTGAGCACTCAGTTCGTTTGTTTGACCTGACCAAGATCGGTTTCATATCGAAACATTGTCAACATTGTCAATAAAGGGGTGAATTTAACAGAGGGCTTCAACAGTGTGCAGGCTGTCCTGTGTGGCTCAGTCGGTAGAGCATGGCGCTTGCAACGCCAAGCGTCGTGGGTTCGATTCCCGCTGGGGCCACCCATATGTAAATGTAGTGGCCCCAGCCGACTTGTAAGTCGCTTTGGACAAAAGCGTCTGCTAAATGGGATATATTATTATATTATATTATTTTTTGTTCTATACCAGTAGTCTATATTAGCCCAACACCTATGTTTTTAATTAGGATGTGCATATGACCGCAAACTTTTCTATAAGCAGTGAGAAGTGCACTTTTGCTAATGTAACGTTACTGTTTGTTAGCTGATCATGTTTATTTTGCAAGCTACTGGTAGAGCATTTGTACAGTTGGCTACACATAGTGGTAAGTAGACCTAATGTACTTTTTTTCCCAACAAATGTAGGCCTACCTAGCAAAGTTAGCTAACATTATCCCTTTTCAACATTGTTTTGAAGTGTTGAAGTGTTGCTGCTGACAAACATGATAGGCTACATTGATTGATGGTCCAGGTAAACTTGGCATGCTAGCTAATAACATATCACGTCTATAGGGCTAGCTAGCTAATAACATATCACGTCAATATGGCTAGCTAGCTAATAACATATCACGTCAATATGGCTAGCTAGCTAACATCTATCGTTCAGGGTCATGGCTAGAAGCCATATATCTCTGATGATAGAGCTAAACAGTTACTAGCTGTGTATCTCTGATGATAGAGCTAAACAGTTACTAGCTGTGTAACTCTGGTGATAGAGCTAAACAGTTACTAGCTGTGTAACTCTGATGATAGAGCTAAACAGTTACTAACTGTGTAACTCTGATAGAGTTAAACAGTTACGAGATGTGTAACTCTGGTGATAGAGCTAAACAGTTACTAGCTGTGTAACTCTGATGATATAGCTAAACAGTTACTTGCTGTATAACTCTGATGATAGAGCTAAACAGTTACGAGCTGTGTAACTCTGATAGAGCTAAACTGTTACTTGCTGTATAACTCTGATGATAGAGCTAAACAGTTACGAGCTGTGTAACTCTGATAGAGCTAAACAGTTACTTGCTGTATAACTCTGATGATAGAGCTAAACAGTTACTAGCTGTGTAACTCTGATAGTGCTAAACAGTTACTAGCTGTGTAACTCTGACAGTGCTAAACAGTTACTTGCTGTATAACTCTGATGATAGAGCTAAACAGTTACTTGCTGTATAACTCTGATGATAGAGCTAAACAGTTACTAGCTGTGTAACTCTGATAGAGCTAAACAGTTACTAGCTGTGTAACTCTGATGATAGAGCTAAACAGTTACTAGCTGTATAACTCTGATGATAGAGCTAAACAGTTACTAGCTGTATAACTCTGATGATAGAGCTAAACAGTTACTTGCTGTATAACTCTGATGATAGAGCTAAACAGTTACTAGCTGTGTAACTCTGATAGAGCTAAACAGTTACTAGCTGTGTAACTCTGATAGAGCTAAACAGTTACTAGCTGTATAACTCTGATAGAGCTAAACAGTTACTAGCTGTATAACTCTGATAGAGCTAAACAGTTACTAGCTGTATAACTCTGATAGAGCTAAACAGTTACTAGCTGTGTAACTCTGATAGAGCTAAACAGTTACTTGCTGTGTAACTCTGATGATAGAGCTAAACAGTTACTAGCTGTATAACTCTGATGATAGAGCTAAACAGTTACTAGCTGTGTAACTCTGATGATAGAGCTAAACAGTTACTTGCTGTATAACTCTGATAGAGCTAAACAGTTACTTGCTGTATAACTCTGATGATAGAGCTAAACAGTTACTTGCTGTATAACTCTGATAGAGCTAAACAGTTACTTGCTGTATAACTTTGATAGAGCTAAACAGTTACTTGCTGTGTAACTCTGATAGAGCTAAACAGTTACTAGCTGTGTAACTCTGGTGATAGAGCTAAACAGTTACTAGCTGTATAACTCTGATGATAGAGCTAAACAGTTACTAGCTGTATAACTCTGATGATAGAGCTAAACAGTTACTTGCTGTATAACTCTGATGATAGAGCTAAACAGTTACTAGCTGTGTAACTCTGATAGAGCTAAACAGTTACTAGCTGTGTAACTCTGATAGAGCTAAACAGTTACTAGCTGTATAACTCTGATAGAGCTAAACAGTTACTAGCTGTATAACTCTGATAGAGCTAAACAGTTACTAGCTGTATAACTCTGATAGAGCTAAACAGTTACTAGCTGTATAACTCTGATAGAGCTAAACAGTTACTAGCTGTGTAACTCTGATAGAGCTAAACAGTTACTTGCTGTGTAACTCTGATGATAGAGCTAAACAGTTACTAGCTGTATAACTCTGATGATAGAGCTAAACAGTTACTAGCTGTGTAACTCTGATGATAGAGCTAAACAGTTACTTGCTGTATAACTCTGATAGAGCTAAACAGTTACTTGCTGTATAACTCTGATGATAGAGCTAAACAGTTACTTGCTGTATAACTCTGATAGAGCTAAACAGTTACTTGCTGTATAACTTTGATAGAGCTAAACAGTTACTTGCTGTGTAACTCTGATAGAGCTAAACAGTTACTAGCTGTGTAACTCTGGTGATAGAGCTAAACAGTTACTAGCTGTGTAACTCTGGTGATAGAGCTAAACAGTTACTAGCTGTGTAACTCTGGTGATAGAGCTAAACAGTTACTAGCTGTGTAACTCTGATGATAGAGCTAAACAGTTACTTGCTGTGTAACTCTGATAGAGCTAAACAGTTACTTGCTGTGTAACTCTGATAGAGCTAAACAGTTACTAGCTGTATAACTCTGATAGAGCTAAACAGTTACTAGCTGTATAACTCTGATAGAGCTAAACAGTTACTAGCTGTATAACTCTGATAGAGCTAAACAGTTACTAGCTGTGTAACTCTGATAGAGCTAAACAGTTACTTGCTGTGTAACTCTGATGATAGAGCTAAACAGTTACTAGCTGTATAACTCTGATGATAGAGCTAAACAGTTACTAGCTGTGTAACTCTGATGATAGAGCTAAACAGTTACTTGCTGTATAACTCTGATAGAGCTAAACAGTTACTTGCTGTATAACTCTGATGATAGAGCTAAACAGTTACTTGCTGTATAACTCTGATAGAGCTAAACAGTTACTTGCTGTATAACTTTGATAGAGCTAAACAGTTACTTGCTGTGTAACTCTGATAGAGCTAAACAGTTACTAGCTGTGTAACTCTGGTGATAGAGCTAAACAGTTACTAGCTGTGTAACTCTGGTGATAGAGCTAAACAGTTACTAGCTGTGTAACTCTGGTGATAGAGCTAAACAGTTACTAGCTGTGTAACTCTGATGATAGAGCTAAACAGTTACTTGCTGTGTAACTCTGATAGAGCTAAACAGTTACTTGCTGTGTAACTCTGATAGCGCTAAACAGTTACTTGCTGTGTAACACTGATAGAGCTAAACAGTTACTAGCTGTATAACTCTGATGATAGAGCTAAACAGTTACTAGCTGTATAACTCTGATACAGCTAAACAGTTACTTGCTGTATAACTCTGATAGAGCTAAACAGTTACTAGCTGTGTAACTCTGATAGAGCTAAACAGTTACTAGCTGTATAACTCTGATGATAGAGCTAAACAGTTACTAGCTGTATAACTTTGATGATACAGCTAATCAGTTACTAGCTGTATAACTCTGATAGAGCTAAACAGTTACTAGCTGTATAACTCTGATAGAGCTAAACAGTTACTAGCTGTATAACTCTGATGATAGAGCTAAACAGTTACTAGCTGTATAACTCTGATGATAGAGCTAAACAGTTACTAGCTGTATAACTCTGATGATAGAGCTAAACAGTTACTAGCTTTATAACTCTGATGATAGAGCTAAACAGTTACTAGCTGTATAACTCTTATGATAGAGCTAAACAGTTACTAGCTGTGTAACTCTGATGATAGAGCTAAACAGTTACTAGCTGTATGACTCTGATGATAGAGCTAAACAGTTACTAGCTGTATAACTCTGATGATAGAGCTAAACAGTTACTAGCTGTATAACTCTTATGATAGAGCTAAACAGTTACTAGCTGTGTAACTCTGATGATAGAGCTAAACAATTACTAGCTGTATAACTCTGATACAGCTAAACAGTTACTTGCTGTATAACTCTGACAGAGCTAAACAGTTACTAGCTGTGTAACTCTGATAGAGCTAAACAGTTACTAGCTGTATAACTCTGATGATAGAGCTAAACAGTTACTAGCTGTATAACTTTGATGATACAGCTAAACAGTTACTAGCTGTGTAACTCTGATGATAGAGCTAAACAGTTACTAGCTGTATGACTCTGATGATAGAGCTAAACAGTTACTAGCTGTATAACTCTGATAGAGCTAAACAGTTACTAGCTGTATAACTCTGATGATAGAGCTAAACAGTTACTAGCTGTGTAACTCTGATGATAGAGCTAAACAGTTACTAGCTGTGTAACTCTGATGATAGAGCTAAACAGTTACTAGCTGTGTAACTCTGATGATAGAGCTAAACAGTTACTAGCTGTATGACTCTGATGATAGAGCTAAACAGTTACTAGCTGTATAACTCTGATGATAGAGCTAAACAGTTACTAGCTGTGTAACTCTGATGATAGAGCTAAACAGTTACTAGCTGTATGACTCTGATGATAGAGCTAAACAGTTACTAGTTGTATAACTCTGATGATAGAGCTAAACAGTTACTAGCTGTATAACTCTTATGATAGAGCTAAACAGTTACTAGCTGTGTAACTCTGATGATAGAGCTAAACAGTTACTAGCTGTATAACTCTGATACAGCTAAACAGTTACTTGCTGTATAACTCTGATAGAGCTAAACAGTTACTAGCTGTGTAACTCTGATAGAGCTAAACAGTTACTAGCTGTATAACTCTGATGATAGAGCTAAACAGTTACTAGCTGTATAACTTTGATGATACAGCTAATCAGTTACTAGCTGTATAACTTTGATGATACAGCTAATCAGTTACTAGCTGTATAACTCTGATAGAGCTAAACAGTTACTAGCTGTGTAACTCTGATGATAGAGCTAAACAGTTACTAGCTGTGTAACTCTGATGATAGAGCTAAACAGTTACTAGCTGTATGACTCTGATGATAGAGCTAAACAGTTACTAGCTGTATAACTCTGATAGAGCTAAACAGTTACTAGCTGTATAACTCTGATGATAGAGCTAAACAGTTACTAGCTGTGTAACTCTGATGATAGAGCTAAACAGTTACTAGCTGTGTAACTCTGATGATAGAGCTAAACAGTTACTAGCTGTATGACTCTGATGATAGAGCTAAACAGTTACTAGCTGTATAACTCTGATGATAGAGCTAAACAGTTACTAGCTGTATAACTCTGATGATAGAGCTAAACAGTTACTAGCTGTATAACTCTGATGATAGAGCTAAACAGTTACTAGCTGTATGACTCTGATGATAGAGCTAAATGTGGAATAATCTGAAATGTGTAGTTCTGACAATGCTATTCAAGAGGTGATGATATTAAAACCAAATAGTTGAAACATTTATTTAACAATCCCTTGGAAACAGCACTTAATAGTTCCACCGGAGGAGGGATCTCCTTGCCCCCTAGCAGCCAAATTGAATCCACCGTATTGTGACATTTTATTGATTACAACCTATATAGAGAGATGAGGAGAGAAAATGGGGAAAAATAGAGAATTAAAGAGCACCCATCTCCCAGTTTCAACCCGATTCCTGAACGAAGTGTCATCCCTGGACACAGATTCAGCAGAGTGCTACAGAGAGGGAGATAGAGACACTGAAGACAGTGATTTACACTCCCTGTCTCCATGTACACTAACCTTAAGTGAGAAAATAAATGGCAAAAAGACTCTGATAGATAAGAAGGACTATTTTGTTCTTAGGAGGTGTAGAGATCATTACATTCCTGCAGATTGCCTTACACACTGTTGTCAAGTTTCTTCAACTTGGAGAAAAAAAAGAGTATTCTTAACTGTCTGGACCAGGGACAGGCAACTGGCGGCGCCCCCCCTTTTGTATCCAGCGGATCAGTTTGAGGAACTCAGTCGGGGTCTCAACTTACTGTCGAAGAGTTAGAATAATAGAATACACAATGATCCATTTCAAAATATGGTTGTGTCAGCAGACCCATGAGACACTGCGGCCCCTCTTGATGAGTTTTGATGTTTTGTGGCTCCCACCCCCCTGGTCTAGACCTAGGTGGCAGCTAGACCTTGCTTTGTGTTGGTGGGGTTGGTTGGCGCTCTTAGCGATCCTTTGGAGGGTGATAAAATTGTAACAACCATTTCAGATTAATTTATATTAAATTAAAGACCATAATAAATGTAGATATGACAGAAAAAAAACATAACCCTCTTGTCCAGTTTATTAAACTTTGAGGGAAAGGAGTGTTAACTGTCTGGACCTATGTGAAAAACTTGCTGTGGCTGGGCCTTATGGCTTTGTTATTGGTTAGCCTGAGACATATAAACACTATTTCATTGCTCTTTACTGTAGCACTCCTTCAGATGATACACGTGTGACAGTTGTTTGAGACTTTGAGCTCAATTAAGTAGTTGAATTAGTCTTGATGTGACAGATATACCTCGACTGGGGCTTTGCACATCCACCTAGCATCAAGGGCTTTCTTTGACAGGGTTGTTTCCCAATATGTGACTCTTGTATTTATTTTTGTAGTCAGGGCCCATATCCACAAAACGTTTTTGAAAATATCCTAGGAATTCTTTTGAAACCTGTATTAAGACAATTTTTTTTAAGACAAAAAAAACAAAAAACTCCCAGGTTTGGTTTTAGGATGATGTTAAAGACAATACACAGACAAACTCTGAGACAGGAGCGAAATCAAGTCATTAAAGTTTACCTCAGCTGGTACTCACGGCAGTTTGAGCTAGCACAAAGGAAAGATGGCGATGATGCTCCATAACATTGTTGCAATTGATGAGGAATGACCAATCGTATTGAGGCATTGCCAGCTGTGAACAGACAATCACTGTGAATGTGACTGCATATCAAATGTAAGGAAAACAGAAAGGAAATCCTAACTACACACTACCTACTCATGGTCACATGTGATTTTTATTTATAGTCATCCCAATCCCAGATGGGGGTGGAATGTCCTATAAATAGGGGCATCCTATTCATATGAACGTATTATGTGTCTATACAGTATTAGTCAAAAGTTTGGACACACTGACTCATTCAAGTATTTTTCTTTTTTTTTTTTACTATTTTCTACTTTGTAGCACAATAGTGAAGACATTAAAACTATGAAAAAACACATATGGAATCATGTAGTAACCAAAAAAGTGTTAAACACATCGAAATATATTTTATATCATTATGCGCTGGTGGCAAGCGGATCAGTTTGAGGAACTCAAGAGAGTTAGAATAATAGAATACACAAGGATCCATTTCAAAATATGGTTATGCCAGCAGACCCATGAGACACTGTGGTCCCTCATAATGAGTTTTGATGCTTTGTGGCACCCACCCCCCTGGTCTAGACCTAGTTGGCAATTTTATGGATTAAAACCTTGCCTCCTCTCTCAATATTACCTCATACCCGCTCTCCTCTCCTTTTCCGATGCAAGGTCTAGATTGTCAGGCATTAGGATCCGGAACCATTAAACACATCAATCAACCTCACCGTGGAGTCCAATCATCAGGATAATATCCCCCTCTTCATCAACAGTGCACCAGTTCACAAGATCATCCTCGGCCTCCCTTGGCTTCAATGCCATAACCCCACCATTTTATGGTTGAAGATGAGAATCACCGACTGGTCACCTGAATGTCGGAGGACCTGCATCCCTTTTCCCTGTGGTTCCACATCGGTTGAGAGTCCTTTGGTTGCCTTTCAGCACAACATCCCGGAGGTATACCAGGATCTGAGGGAGTTATTCTCCAAGACCCGGGCCTCCTGTCTCCCTCCTCATCGCCCCTGGGACTGTGGCCATCGACCTGCTTGCTGATGCAACACCTCCGCGCAGACACCTCCGCGCAGACGCATCTACCCTCTGTCTGTGGCTGAGACCCAGGCCATGGAGGATTACATCTAACGGGTTCATTCGCACGTCCACTTCTTCTGTGTCGGCTGGTTTCTTCCTCGTGGCCAAGAAGGACGGAGGATTATGCCCTTGCATTGATTACAGGACAAAAATGTCATTACCATTGAGTATCGGTTGCCCCTCCCGTTGGTGCCATTGATCAGCTCTGCGGGGCCCGGTTCTTCACCAAACTGGACCTGAGGAGTGACTGCAATCTCATCCGCATCCGGGAGGGGGGATGAGTGGATGTCGGCATTCAGGACAGTGTCTGGTCACTACGAGTACCTGGTGACGCCCCTTGGCTGAGCCAATGCTCCGTCAGTGTTCCAGGCATTCGTTAACGAGGTGTTGAGGGACATGCTCGGACACCAGGTGATTGTATGCATCGATGACATCTTGATCTACTCGGTTAATCTGGAGGATCACATCACACACGTTCAACCTGGAACGCCTCCTGACCCATCCTCTGTTCGTCAAGGCTGAGAAGTGTCAATTCCATCAGAGGGCAGTCTCCTTCTTGGGCTACCAAATCAGCCCGCAGGGAGTGAAGATGGGCGACAAGAAAGTAGATGCAGTCAGGTCATGGCCAGTCCCAACCACCATTAAGTGGTTACAACGGTTTTTTGGGGATTGCCAACTTCTACTGTCGCTTCATCAGGAATTTCAGTTCTGTTGCCACTCATCTCACCTCTCTACTTAAGGGAGGCCCCCGTAGGTTGGTTTGGGGTCCAGCAACTGACGAGGCCTCTCGTCTTCTCAAGGGTCGTTTCACCTCCACCCTAGTGCTGAAACATCATCCCACGATATCCTTTGTGGTGGAGGTGGACGCTTCAGAGGTAGACGTGGGGGAAGCTTTGTCTCAACGACAGGGGAACCCACAGAAGTTGTACCCATGTGGGTTTTACTCTAAGAAACCGTACCCTGCAGAGAGGAACTACGACGTCGGCAATCGGGAGCTCCTGGCGGTAAAGTGGGCATTAGAGGAGTGGAGACACTGCCTGGAGAGTGCCAAGAAACCATTCATCATCCTCACCGACCACAGGAAAATGGAGTACATACGGACAGCGAGAAGGCTGGATCCGCGCCAAGCAAGGTGGGCCCTTCCCTTAATTTCACGCTAACCTATTGCCCAGGCTCAAAGAACACCAAGGCTGATGCCTTGTTCTGCCTCTATGATTCGGGAGAGGGCCCTGTCCTGAGTGAGCCTATAATCCCAACCACCCGAGTCGTAGCTCCTGTGGTCTGAGACATGGATGTGGAGATCCGCCAAGCTCTGGAGAGGGAGCCCGCACCCTGGAATTGTCCTCCCGTGAACATCTACGTTCCCACTGGAATAACGAGATTAGCTGCTGACCTGGGCTCACACAGCTGTCGTTGCTGGACATCCAGGTATTTATCACACTCCTTCGCTGAGAATTACTGGTGGCCAATCTTGGTGCAGGATGTCACTCGATATGTCCACTCCTGTTATGTACTGTATGTGCCCAAACCAAGTCTCCAACAGAATGCTCCAGTAGGGAAGCTCCTACTACTTCCCGTGCCTCATCGACCCTGGTTTCATCTCTCCATCTCCCCTCTTCTGAGGGTTTCACCACCATTCTGGTTGTGGTGGATAGATTTTCTAAGTCATGTTGGTCTCCCAACTGCTCTCCAGGTTGCTGAGGCACTCTTCCAGCAGGCCTTCTGGCATTATGGCCTTCCGGAGGGCATCATCTCCGATTGTGGCCCCCAGTTCACATCACGAGTATGGAGGGCCTTCATGGAGAAGCTCGGTGTTATGATCAGCCTCACTTTTGGGTACCGGCTTCAGTCCAACAGGCAGGTGGAGAGGATAAACCAGGAGCTGGGGAGGTTCCAAAGGAGTCACTGTCTGGACCGGCAGTGGGCACGATTCCTTCCGTGGGCAAAATATAATAATTATTCGCTGCGTCACTCCTCCACTGGGTTGACTACCTTCCAGTGTGTTTGGGGTTTTCAGCCGACCATGGCTCGGTGGACTCCGGGCCAGATTCAGGCTCTTGCGTTTGATGAGTGGTTCCGGCGTGCAGGAGAAGTGTGGAGTGACACTCACGTGAGATCATCATCAGATCCATCATCAAAAAACATAGTCAGACCGCCACCGCAGTGAGACCCCTGTGTTCCACCCAGGGGAATCTGTCTCTCGACCAGGAACCTCCCACTCCGCCTGCCCTGCAAGAAACTGAGCCCCCGGTTTGTAGGGTCGTTCAAGGTTCTCCTGAGGGTCAACGAGGTGACCTATAGGTTACAACTGCCCAGTCACTACCGTATCTCACTCTCGTTTCATGTCTCCCTTCTCAGGACGGTGGTTCCTGGTCCACTAGCTGATGATGTCCCTCCGCCACTTCACCACCCCCATGGACATGGGGGGGGAAATCCGGTCTATGCTGTCAGATCTCTGCTGGACTCCCGGTGTCGTGGTTGGCTCCAGTATCTGGTGGACTGGGAGGGGTATGGCCCCGGGGAGCGGTGTTGGGTCCCGGTGGAGGACATTCTGGATCCCTACATCATCTGTGATTTTCACCTTTGCCTCCCGGATCTCCTCCTGGGTGTGTAATGGTTATTTGATCAAGAAGGAGAGTTATGGAGTGCTGCATAAATGACCTGGCCTCCACATTCACCCAACCTCAACACAATTGAGATGGTTTGGGATGAGTTGGAGTTTTAACTGCATTTCAGGTGAAGCTGGTTGAGAGAATGCCAAACGTGTGCACGGTTGTCATTAAGGCAAAGGGTGGCTACTTGTAACGGTTCTCCTCGTCATCTGAGGAAGAGTAGTCAAGATCAGACCAATGTGCAGAGTGGTATGTGTCCATGTTAGTATTTAATAAATCAACTGAACACTGAATAACAAAACAACAAAGAGAGTGAACGAAACAGTCCTGTAAGGTGCAAACACACAAAACAGAAAACAACTACCCACAAATCAAGTGTGAAAAACAGGCTACCTAAGTATGGTTCTCAATCAGAGACAATGATTGACAGCTGACTCTGATTGAGAACCATACCAGGCCAAACACATAGAAAACCAAAACTAGAACAACACATTGAATGCCCACCCCAACTCACGCCCTGACCAACCTAAACAAGAAGCATAACAAAGGAACTAAGGTCAGGACGTGACACTACTTTTAAGAAACTAAAATATAAAATATATTTTGATTAGTTTAAACACTTTTTTGGTTACTGTATGATTCCATATGTGTTATGCCATAGTTTTGAGGTATTCACTATTATTCTAGAATACAGAAAATAGTAAAATAAAGAAAACCCCTTTGAATGAGTAGATGTGTCCAAACGTTTGACTGGTATTGTATATCAAATCAAAATCAAATCAAATGTATTTATATAGCCCTTTGTACATCAGCTGATATCTCAAAGTGCTGTACAGAAACCCAGCCTAAAACCCCAAACAGCAAGCAATGCAGGTGTAGACGCACGGTGGCTAGGAAAAACTCCCTAGAAAGGCCAGAACCTAGGAAGAAACCTAGAGAGGAACCAGGCTATGTGGGCTATATCAGACGTACCAAGCCAAGGACTGGGCCTGCGACGTCCATTACGGAGTCAACACCATGGAAAACTACACAAAACGGATAATTCTGTCTTCCTGTTTAGACACTCTTGGCTTCGGGATCATAACATCTCATCTGCATAAGTATCAAGGACATCAACCACACGATCCACAGCCTGTTTACCCCACTATCATCCAGAAGGGATGGTCAGTACAGGTGCATCAAAGCTGGGACCAAGAGACTGAAAAACAGTTTCTTTCTCAAGGCCATCAGACTGTTAATTAGCCGACACTAGCAGGCGACCACCTGGCTACTCAACCCTCCACCTTAGGGGCTGCAGCCCCATATACATAGACATGGAATCACTGGTCACTTTAATAATGGAACAATAGTCCCTTTATTAATGGAACACTAGTCACTTTTTTAATGGAACACTGGTCACTTTATTAATGGAACACTGGTCACTTTATTAATGGAACACTGGCCCCTTTTAATAATGGAACACTAGTCACTTTATTAATGGAACACTGGTCACTTTATTAACGGAACACTGGTCACTTTATTAATGGAACACTAGTCACTTTAATAATGGAACACTAGTCATTTTAATAATGGAACTCTAGTCACTTTAATAATGGAACACTGGTCATTATATTAATGGAACACTGGCCACTTTATTAATGGAACACTGGTCACTTTATAATGGAACACTAGTCATTTTATTAATGGAACACTAGTCATTTTAATAATGGAACACTAGTCACTTTAATAATGGCACACTAATCACTATAATAATGGAACACTGGTCACTTAAATAATGGAATCACTAGTCACTTAATAATGGAACACTAGTCACTTTAATAATGGAACACTAGTCACTTTATTAATGGAACACTAGTCACTTTATTAATGGAACACTGGTCACTTTATTAATGGAACACTGGTCACTTTATTAATGGAACACTGGTAACTTTATTAATGGAACACTGGTAACTTTATTAATGGAACACTAGTCACTTTAATAATGGAAGACTGGTCACTTTATTAATG
Organism: Oncorhynchus masou masou; assembly: GCF_036934945.1. Classification (NCBI taxonomy): domain Eukaryota; kingdom Metazoa; phylum Chordata; class Actinopteri; order Salmoniformes; family Salmonidae; genus Oncorhynchus; species Oncorhynchus masou. The sequence goes on from NC_088242.1 coordinate 96,487,386, forward strand.
GAAGACTGGTCACTTTATTAATGGAAGACTGGTCACTTTAGTAATTGAACACTAGTCACTTTAATAGTGGAACACTAGTCACTTTAATAATGGAACACTGGTCATTTAAATAATTGAACACTTTATTAATGTTTACATGCTTCTTTACTCATCTCATGTGTACATACTGTATTCTATTCTACTATGTTTTAGTCAACGCTACTCCGACATTGCTCGTCCTAATATTTATATATTTCTTAATTCCATTATTTTACTTTTAGATACTTTTATTGTTATGAATTATTAGATATTACTGCACTGTTGGAGCTAGGAAACCAAGCATTTAGTTAGATACTACTGCACTGTTGGAGCTAGGAACACAAACATTTAGTTAGATACTACTGCACTGTTGGAGCTAGGAAACCAAGCATTTAGTTAGATACTACTGCACTGTTGGAGCTAGGAACACAAGCATTTAGTTAAATACTACTGCACTGTTGGAGCTAGAAACACAAACATTTAGTTAGATACTACTGCACTGTTGGAGCTAGGAAACCAAGCATTTAGTTAGATACTACTGCACTGTTGGAGCTAGGAACACAAGCATTTAGTTAAATACTACTACACTGTTGGAGGTAGGAACACAAGCATTTAGTTAGATACTAATGCACTGTTGGAGCTAGGAACACAAGCATTTAGTTAGATATTACTGCACTGTTGGAGCTAGGAACACAAGCATTTAGTTAGATACCACTGCACTGTGGGAGCTAGGAACACAAGCATTTAGTTAGATACTACTGCACTGATGGAGCTAGGAACACAAGCATTTAGTTATATACTACTGCACTGATGGAGCTAGGAACACAAGCATTTAGTTAGATATTACTGCACTGTTGGAGCTAGGAACACAAGCATTTAGTTAGATACTACTGCACTGTTGGAGCTAGGAACTCAAGCATTTAGTTAGATACTACTGCACTGTTGGAGCTAGGAACACAAGCATTTAGTTAGATACTACTACACTGTTGGAGCTAGGAACACAAGCATTTCGCTACACCTTCAATAACATATGCTAACCATGTGTATGTGACCAATAACATATGCTAACTATGTGTATGTGACCAATAACATATGCTAACTATGTGTATTTGACCAATAACATATTAACATATGCTAACTATGTGTATGTTACCAATAACATATGCTAACTATGTGTATGTTACCAATAACATATGCTAACTATGTGTATTTGACCAATAACATATGCTAACTATGTGTATGCGACCAATAACAGATGCTAACTATGTGTATGTGACCAATAACATTTGCTAACTGTGTGTATGCGACCAATAACATATGCTAACTATGTGTATGTGACCAATAACATATGCTAACTATGTGTATGTGACCAATAACATATGCTAACTATGTGTATGTGACCAATAACATATGCTAACTATGTGAATGTCACCAATAACAGACGCTAACTATGTGTATGTGACCAATAACATATGCTAACTATGTGTATGTGACCAATAACAGATGCTAACTATGTGTATGTGACCAATAACAGATGCTAACTATGTGTATGTGACCAATAACAGATGCTAACTATGTGTGTGTGACCAATAACAGATGCTAACTATGTGTATGGTTCCAATAACATATGCTAACTATGTGTATGGTTCCAATAACAGATGCTAACTATGTGTATGTGACCAATAACAGATGCTAACTATGTGTATGTGACCAATAACATATGCTAACTATGTGTATTTGACCAATAACAGATGCTAACTATGTGAATGTGACCAATAACATATGCTAACTATGTGTATGTGACCAATATGGGGCGGCAGTGTAGCCTAGTGGTTAGAGCGTTGGACTAGTAACCGAAAGGTTGCAAGTTCAAATCCCCGAGCTGACAAGGTACAAAATCTATCATTCTGCCCCTGAACAGGCAGTTAACCCACTGTTCCTAGTCTGTCATTGTAAATAAGAATTTGTTCTTAATTGACTTGCCTAGTAAAATAAAGGTAAAAAAAAAATAACAAATGCTAACTATGTGTATGTGACCAATAACAGATGCTAACTATGTGTATGTGACCAATAACAGATGCTAACTGTGTGTATGTGACCAATAACAGATGCTAACTGTGTGTATGTGACCAATAACAGATGCTAACTGTGTGTATGTGACCAATAACAGATGCTAACTGTGTGTATGTGACCAGTAAGTTTCAACATGTATTGTCACATGAACAGGACACAACAGGGGTAAAACAGTACAGTGAAATACCTCCATGCATCCCTTTTCCCAACAATACAGTATTCACGGAAATAATATTATAAAATTAAGTCATATAAAATAATAATATCAATTACGAAAAATACTCAGACCCACTTTTCTGTGAAGACAGTAAGAGAAGAGAGCGATAGAGTAAATGAAGATAGAAGAGAGGGCTGGTTTGGATGATGGAAAACCTCTCTGGGTCAACATGCCCTGGGCGTCGTCCAAGTCTCTGTGACGAGTGGGAGACGGAGCACTGTGGAGACGGACCACTCCTCCCTCCCTCCCTCCCTCTGCACACACACGCACACACACACACGCACACACGCACACGCGCGCGCACACACGCACGCACACGCACGCACACACACGCACACACACACACACACACACACACACACCGGTGTTTGGAGGAGGAGTCCCCACCTTCACCTTCTCTCATTCGATAGTCCACGTCAGGAGAGATGGATGAGATGTGTCAGATAAGGAATGCAACATTTCCTCATTTACTCCCTCACACAACACCAGCGATCTGATTGCCCCAGCTGATGACAGGCTGAAACACAGTCTCCCCGGTAACTAATAGAAACAGGCCAGATAATGGACAAAACGGTTTTATTACCAGTTCCATCATCCCAGACATGTTTCTCTTGAGATGGGTGTTCCTCCCTCCCTCCCTCCCTCCCTCCATCCATCCACCCCATTTTAAGTAGCCTCTCCTTGGGGATAAGCAGGTAAAACTGCCCCTACAATGTCCCCACCATGCATTATGTCTAAAGCTGTAGGGAAGTTCCCTTCAGGCCAAGGCGATGGTTATGCATTCAATCAACTTAGCTAACCTGTCATTCAATTATTACCCAGGTCATCAGGTATTCATACATTAGGTATTTATTTATAGGAAGTGTAAGATGTGGCGTTTATAAGGTCTTACACAATGTACATAAGGATAGTTGTGTTGGACAGTGGTGATGTGTTGTCCTAACTTCTGTTTGTCCACTGTGAAACATGTCGCTTAAAGGTTAGGCTATTCACCATCTTTCAAGTTGTTTTAATGTTTTCTTGAAGAGATCTAGGTAGCTAGCTAGCAATCAACACTCTCAGTCCCCCTCTTCCAATGCTTAGCCAAATATATGACATAGGTTAATTCTCATGGATTATGTAAGGTTTATGATGATTGGCATATTTAAAGCAGGTACATGTGAGACTTTCACCTGTAGCCTAAAGACAAGGATAAAACACCTGCATGAGGTAAACCAGTTATAACTTCCAACGGAGGAAATGGTTGCTAAAAAGGATCAATCAAACGCTTTGGGCCTTTGACTCTGTTAACAGGTCATAATTACCCATAATGCCAAGATCTCTACACCACCCCAGTTAAAACGCAAGAGCTAGTCATCTGCAAATACCCTTGGGAAGTACAGAATTATTGCATGATGCAACAGTTTTGCCAACTTGGTACAGTTCAGAAACCACAGGGGGTAGAGCTAATTAGCCTGTAATTACAACCGACATGTTTGATGCCAGCGAAGTCCAGGTTCATGTATTATATAGCAAGTGAGTGTATTTTGCCGTAGTGTGTAAACATAACAGACGATACTTGAGATATTTGCCAATGCAGATGAGCTCTAAGTTGAACTGCTCGGCACCGATCCTCCAATAACTGCCAACTGTCAAAATCTGTGTGACTCTAGGTTAGCGGTCGGCCTAGAACAGCCATTGTTACTGTGACAGCCATTATGTACATATTCTTTATCCCCTTACACTTGTGTGTATAAGACAGTAGTTTTGGAACTGTTAGTTAAGATTACTTGTTGGTTATTACTGCATTGTCGGAACTAGAAGCACAAGCATTTCGCTACACTCGCATTGACATCTGCTAACCATGTGTATGTGACAAATAACATTTCCCTCACGACGCCAGGACAGCGGAGTCAATCACCACCTTCCGGAGACACCTGAAACCCCACCTCTTCAAGGAATACCTAGGATAGGATAAGTAATCCTTCTCACCCCCCCTTAATGATTTAGATGCACTATTGTAAAGTGGCTGTTCCACTGGATGTCAGAAGGTGAATTCACCAATTTGTAAGTCGCTCTGGATAAGAGCGTCTGCTAAATGACTTAAATGTAAATGTAATGTAATGATTTGACTGGTGGCAGGGCAACACCAGCTTCAGCATTTAAAAAAATGACAAACGGACGGTACCTACAGTATTGTCAAATTAACTGTAAATTCTCGGGAAACATGAGGCTGCTTTTCTTTACATCTTTCTAAACAGTGTATATCCCACTAGACTGTTGACTTTATCCCACAGAGTCAGGGGGGGTGACACTGTTTGTGTGCTTCAATGGGATGCAGGCAGGCAAGGCAGAGAGCTGTCACAGACACAGCACCCAACTGTAGAGAGTCAGAGAGCTGTCACAGAGATACAGCACCCAACGTTAGAGAGTCAGAGAGCTGTCACAGATACAGCACCCAACTGTAGAGAGTCAGAGAGCTGTCACAGATACAGCACCCAACTGTAGAGAGTCAGAGAGCTGTCACAGATACAGCACCCAACTGTAGAGAGTCAGAGAGCTGTCACAGATACAGCACCCTGGGTAATTGGAGATCATCTTCAACATGGAACTGCTATCTCAGTGCTAGAGGTGTCACTACAGACCCTGGTTCGATACCGGGCTGTCGTCCAGTTAAAGGGAGGGTTTGGCAAGGGGAGGCCATCATTGTAAAATAAAAATGTGCTCTTAACTGACTTAGTTAATAAAGGTTAAATATAACAATTATAAAAAATATATATATTTGAGTGCTATGAGAACATCATTGAAGCTATTATATAATTGTTATGAGAACATCATGGAAGCTATTATATAATTGTGGTGAGAACACCATGGAAGCTATTATATAATTGTGGTGAGAACATCATGGAAGCTATATTATTAGTGCCATGAGAACACCATGGAAGCTATTATATAATTGTTATGAGAACATCATGGAAGCTATTATATAATTGTGGTGAGAACATCATGGAAGCTATATTATTAGTGCCATGAGAACACCATGGAAGCTGTTATATAATTGTGATGAGAACACCATGGAAGCTATTATATAATTGTGATGAGAACACCATGGAAGCTATTATATAATTGTGATGAGAACACCATGGAAGCTATTATATAATTGTGATGAGAACACCATGGAAGCTATTATATAATTGTGGTGAGAACACCATGGAAGCTATTATATAATTGTGGTGAGAACACCATGGAAGCTGTTATATAATTGTGGTGAGAACACCATGGAAGCTGTTATATAATTGTGGTGAGAACATCATGGATGCCATATTATTAGTGCCATGAGAACATCATTGAAGCTAATATAAAATGATGATGAGAACACCATGGAAGCTATTATAATATTATGATGAGAACACCATGGAAGCTATTATAAAATTATGATGAGAACACCATGGAAGCGATTATAAAATTATGATGGGCACATGCCTGGTTGACTGGGGTGCCGGTGGTGAAAGTCGGCAATGAGGGCCAAGTCCAGGATATTCTTAGCGGGGACCCAGCACCCTCCCAGTCAACCAGGTACTGGAAACCCCGAGATCGAACCCTCAGTAGGTGTCTTATTATGCTTACCGGATGGCCATCGATGAGACAGGGGAGAGGGGTTGGGCCAGGAAACAGGGGGACAAAGGACAGTGAAACAAGGGCTTAATCGTGGACACATGAAAAGTAGGATGTATACGAATGGTAGGGGGCAACAGAAGATGAACAGCAGAAGCGCTAATGATTTTGGAGATGGGAAATGGGAAAATAAACCGGGGGGAGGGTATGTGGGATTCCACCCGGAGAGGCTGATCCCATACCTTCTGCCCCAGACGATACCGGGAAGCCGGGGTCCGTTGGCGATCCGCTTGTTGTCGATTCCCGGAGACGGTCTTGAGGAGGGCCCACCAGGCTCTCCTCCAGGTACGATGACAGCGGCGGACAAACATTTGGGCAGAAGGTATGCCGACCTCTTCCTCCTGCTTCCTGAGAATAGTGGGGGCTGATACCCCAGGGAACACACAAAAGGCGACAGGCCCGTGGCAGGGCAGGGAAGGGTGTTGCGGGTATATTCGACCCACATCAGCTGCTGGCTCCAGGTGGTGGGGTTGGCGGAGACCAGGCAGCGCAGAGTCGTCTCTAGGTCCTGGTTGGCTCACTCTGACTGGCCCATTGGACTGGGGGTGGAACCAGAGGCCAGGCTAGCCGACAACCTAATGAGGGTGCAGAACGCCTTCCAGAACTGGGACGAGAACTGAGAACCCCGGTGAGAGATCTTGTCTACTGGTAATCCATGGATCCATAACACGTGCTGCACCATGAGCTGGGCCATCTCCTTGGCAGAGCGTAGCTTGCGGAGAGGAATGAAGGGGGCGGCCTTGGTAAACCGATCCTCCACTGTCAGGGTGGCCATCAGATGCCATCCATTTTATCACCAAAGCGCCTTATACCACCCACCACTGTGACCTATATGCTCTAGTCGGCTGTCCCTTGCTACATATTCGTCACCAGACCCACTGGCTCCAGGTCATCTGTAAGTCTATGCTAGGTAAAGCTCCGCATTATCTCAGCTCACTGGTCACAATAGCAACACCCTCCCGTGGCAGGTGTTTCAGCAGGTATAGCTCACTGGTCGTCCCAAAAGCCAACACCTCTTTGGCCACCTTTTCTTCCAGTTCTCTGCTGCCAATGACTGAAACGAATTGCAAAGAATCGCTGAAGCTGGAGACTTATATTTCCCTCACTAACTTTAAACATCAGCATTCTGAGCAGCTAACCGATCGCTGTAGCTGTACATAGCCCGTCTGTAAATAGCCCACCTAATCTATCTAACTCATCCCCATATTGGTTTTATTTACTTTTCTGCGCTTTTGCACACCAATATCTCTACTTGCACATCATCATCTGCTCATCTATCACTCCAGTGTTAATTTGCTAAATGTAAAATGTAATTACTTTGCTACTATGGCCTGTTTATTGCCTTACCTCCTCACGCCATTTGCACACACTTTATATAGACTTTCTTTATTTTCTATTGTGTTATTGACTGTACGCTTGTTTATTCCATGTGTATCTCTGTGTGTTGTTTTTTGTCGCACTGCTTGGCTTTATCTTGGCCAGGTCACAGTTGTAAATGAGAACTTGTTCCCAACTGGCCTCCATGGTTAAACAAAGGTGAAAAAATACATTAAAAAGGAGACCGGTGACAAAATCCAGGGAGATGTGAGACAAGGGACGGTGAAGGACAGGCAGAGGTTGGAGGAGACCAGCTGGAGCTTGCCAAGGTGTCCTGTTCTGAGCAAACTGAGAGCCAGGATGACCGGAATGCCTCCACTCCTCCAGAGCTTAACCGCCAGGAGTTCCCAGGTTCCCACAGTCATAATTCTTTTCCTCAGAGTTGAGGCGATGGGACATGAAGGCAGAGGGATGAAGCTTTTGGTCCTAGATGGACCGCTGGGACAGGACGGTCCCCACTCCCACGTCGGAAGCGTCACCGGATGGATGAGGATTGGGGCAGTAGTGAACCGCTGCTTAAGGTCCTCAAAAGCCTTGTCTGCTGCTGGTGACCATGTGACCGGTACCTTGGAGGAGGTGAGTGCAGAGAAGGGAGCCGCCAGGGTGCTGTATCCCCAAATTAAACAACGGTAGAAATGTGAATACCCCAGGGACCATTTTAGCTGCATCCTGAATGTGGGTTGGGGCCAATCCACCACCACTCTCACCTTTTCCGGATCCATCTGGACATTCCCTTCAGCGATGACGTATCCCAAAAAGTAGATTGTGGAGCGGTGGAATTCACAATTCTCTGCTTTTACAAACAGCTGATTCTCTAGGAGTTGCTGAAGGACTTGTTCTTGGGCAGAACGGGAGAAAACCAGGATCTCGTGGAGGTAGACTAACACAAAAACCAATTCAACATGTCCCAGAGCACATCGTTGACCAGAGCTTGGAAAACAGCATTGGTGAGTCCAAACGGCATGACCTGGTACTCATAATGTCCACTGGCAGTGTTGAAGGACGTCTTCCACTCATCTCCTTCGCGTATTGGTAGGTGGGAAGGTCCAGTTTGGGAAACATGGGAGCCACCTGGAGAGGTTCGAAAGCAGAGGAGACGAGTGGCAAGGCGCAACGATTGTTTGCCGTAATGTCATTAAGGCCCCGGTAGACGGTGAAAACATCATGGGAAGCTATTATATGAAATTGATGAGAACATCATGGAAGCTATTCAATGAGGGTGGTGGAAACATTATGACAGCTAAATTACGAGGGTAGTGATAACATCATGGAAGCTATTACATGAGGGTGGTGAAAACATTGTAAATTATACACCTTTTGTGGTCAGAGGCATAAAAAAATGCGACATTTTTATCTCCTTTTCATATTTTTTTGAAGGTATAAGTTTGAGAGAACAGGTGAATTTTTTTCAGGTTTTCCACAAGTTTCTCAGCAAACACAGTATATGCATAACAATGTGATAAATTAGTCAAACCGGCTAAGTGAGTTATAAACTAATTGTTTTTCACAACAAGGATGGAGAGGGCAAATAAACTCATTGGCTTACCTTACGGTTTTAGTATTTCTCCTAGTCTCTCAAATGATGTTTTCCATCCAAATTGTAGCTCTGAGAAGCCATCCTTTAATTACAATTAGGACATTCTGAACTTCAAATTAACTGAACATCCCAAATGTAAATTGTAAATTAAATAAAATTAACAAATGGATGCTTGCAATTGAGCTCACCTCTGTTGGAACAAAATGTTGTGTTGCCACGTAAAGGGAGAATCAATTGTATTGCTTCACATACAATTTGTGAAAGCAACTGATGCGAAGCAGGGAAAGTAGAAAGAGAGACGTTTTCCCCCTCCTTAACATGGCATCAAAAGAGTTCAATATTGAACAAATTGTATAACTGCCAATCAGATGTTTTCCTTGAAAAATCACTCATATGTTTGATCCTATGTTTGGAGAGTGTGAAGCTTTTGGAACATAGCCTGACATGGTTTAGTGGAATCTAGATTAAATGAACCCATACCATATAGAAACAATCAATTTGGATAAAAAGAATTGTATCTTACGAGACGACCGCAAGGGACCTGAGACAGATTGATGTCTCCCAACCCCGAAACGAGTTAAAACATTGTACAGACTTTCTCATTCCAGTTTTTCCTTTTTGCCCATGAGAGCTGACTCCATTTGCGCTCGTCCACTCAGCAGATTCCATCCCATCTTCCTATCGATTTCCCCCAGCGAACACCCTTCTCCTCTCCCCTAGTGAACGCCTTCTCCTCTCCCCCAGTGAACGCCGAATGCTCTCTCCTCTTTCATAGAGGAGCAAATTAAAAACCAAAACCTCAAAATATGTGGTTCGGCTCAGGTCTACGTGAGGGTACGTAAGTTGATGAGAATATGTCCTCTGTAGTGTTTGATTTTCATTATAAATATAACATGCACTTGACCACAGTGTGGTACTCTATTCAACACATACAGGGACTGAATAGCCGATAGGACACCAATAACTGACGGTATCGAAAGAGCACCCAAATGATGTCAATAACTAATGATATTGTCTATTCACTTTTACTTCTACTGTATATTCTACGTTTAAAAACACTACATTTACTTGTACTTGTACCATAAGCGGGTGCTAGTTCAACCATGAATCATATTTTGCAATAATAGTAGTTCCAACCATTGCTACAGCATTCCATTTCCTTCCTTCCTACCTCTTAAGTAATTTACCAAACTTGATGAAAATTAAAATAATAATAATAACAATAAGCCTTCAATATTGTTGTGGTCGGTTAATAAGTTAAACAGGTCATGACCATTAGCTTTTGAAATATGTACCAGACCTATGAACAGTTAGGTCACTGACGAGTTGCACTGCATGTGCCCAAGTGCCATGTTTGGACCGTATATTGTACGTGGTGATTTTAACCCTATCCAACGGAATCCAGTAATATATTCTAACTGAATTGAAGACATTTTAAATGGCATAGCAATGAGGTTTATAGTATCTATGTACTGGCTCAATAAACTCTGCCATCTTGTATATGTGTTACATGATCAAGTTTAGATAGCAAATGCATCTCAATGTTGATTTTATTCAATATCAATGTTTGATCTCAAATTTGAACACTCACTGTTTTCCATACAGGGCCATTAAGGCCCCATTTTATTTCTCTTCTCAGTTTCATGAATGAGGCCATCTTTAAACATAACCCCTTCGGTCTGGGTCTTTAAACATAACCCCTTATGTCTGGGTCTTTAAACATAACCCCTTAGGTCTGGGTCTTTAAACATAACCCCTTAGGTCTGGGTCTTTAAACATAACCCCTTAGGTCTGGGTCTTTAAACATAACCCCTTCGGTCTGGGTCTTTAAACATAACCCCTTAGGTCTGGGTCTTTAAACATAACCCCTTAGGTCTGGGTCTTTAAACATAACCCCTTAGGTCTGGGTCTTTAAACATAACCCCTTAGGTCTGGGTCTTTAAACATAACCCCTTAGGTCTGGGTCTTTAAACATAACCCCTTAGGTCTGGGTCTTTAAACATAACCCCTTATGTCTGGGTCTTTAAACATAACCCCTTAGGTCTGGGTCTTTAAACATAACCCCTTAGGTCTGGGTCTTTAAACATAACCCCTTAGGTCTGGGTCTTTAAACATAACCCCTTATGTCTGGGTCTTTAAACATAACCCCTTATGTCTGGGTCTTTAAACATAACCCCTTAGGTCTGGGTCTTTAAACATAACCCCTTAGGTCTGGGTCTTTAAACATAACCCCTTATGTCTGGGTCTTTAAACATAACCCCTTAGGTCTGGGTCTTTAAACATAACCCCTTAGGTCTGGGTCTTTAAACATCACCTTTTAGGTCTGGGTCTTTAAACATAACACCATTGGTCTGGGTCTTTAAATATAACCCCAACTTAATGTATAAGCTAAATCCTGGGTGTGTAAACTTACATTTTACTACCATATATTTTTGTATGTGCTCTATAGTTGGGGCGGCAGGTAGCCTAGTGGTTAGATCATTGGGCCAGTAACCAAAAGGTTGCTGCATCAAATCCCCGAGCTGACAAGGTAAAAATCAGTTGCTCTGCCCCTCAACAAGGCAGTTAACCCAATGTTCCCTGGTAGGCTGTCATTGTCAATAAGAATTGATTCTTACCTAACTTGCCTAGTTAAATAAAGGTTAAATGTGGAACAAAAATTACCAATTTGGCAGACTTGATACAAAATATTGTCCAGTATTGAAATGCTTCACTGGATCAATCTGAAACTTTATACACACACTGCTGCCATCTAGCAGCCAAAATCTAAATAGCGCTTATACTGCAATAATACATTATGGCCTTTCTCTTGCATACCATAAAAAAGGAACTTTGTTTTTGGTTGGTATTATCTTTTACCAGATCTAATGTGTTATATTATCCTACATTAATTTCACATTTCAACAAAAATTAAAAGTGTTTCCTTTTCAAATGGTACTACGAATATGCATATCCTTGCTACAGGTATATTTGGGTATGTAATTTTAGGTGAAAAGTGGAAAAAAAGGTCAGATCCTTTTTAAAGAGCAGGAGGCCTGAATGGTATTTTGCCCGTGGGGAGGTGAGTAATGACTAGTGTGTCAGCTGACGATTCAATGGTGCATTTCTGCTATCGGCAGGCCAGTCCTTACTGCTTTGAATAAAATGGTTAGAGGTTAGTGTACAGATTCTATACAGTATAATTTACATCACATTGCTGCATTCAATGAAGCTTTGCTAAATACGGTTGTGTGAACACTGGTCTGTTCTCTCTCCCCAGTCATTATTGTTCTGACTCCAGTCAGACAGGCCCAATTGCAACCGGACCTATCACTGTTTTCCTGTCCAGTATGGACTAGTCTGTTTCTATGACTGGTTCTATTCAAAGACAATACTGCATGATGTCATATCGTAACTGAGAAATAATTATGCATGGTGACTGTCTCTTCCATAAAGAGAAATATAATTTCTAATTAATAAATTAGTAAATTAATGTTTTGGGAAAAAGATTTTTCTGATATTTTTTTTAACATATATTTTTCGAATTTACAGTAACTATTGTAGCTCGCTAGGTATTTGTCATAATTCTGCCTATTGATCAAAGAGCATTGCTTGACAACAGAAGGAACAAAACATCAAAGTCATTCTATGTCTATAGAACTCAACTCTCATGTCCTGTACATGTCTGCCTTCGATCACCCTTTCTCTTTCCAGTGAATTGTATGTGTTTCAATACTCCATTGGGGAGTGTTTTTCTTTGTACAGACCACATCTCATCCTTTCAGTGTCATTGTACCCACATGCTCCCTTGCATTCTTTGTCTCTGACCCGTTGACATAACATGTAATTTCAAACAATGCAGTTGCTTTTCAATGCTATTCAATGGAATGCTTATCTACTGAATCTGCTCGACACAAGGCATGTCATACCTGAGTCACTGTAGTCATTTCCTGAATCGGTATTAATCGTTGATCTCCTTTAAACACTATGATATAACCAGAGTTTCTGGTTCGGGGAGTCATTGTCCAACCCTTTTCTTGTGCTGTCAACTTTAATGACAGATTTATTTTCAGACATCTTGTTCTCATTGGTAGTCAATGTCCTATTCATGTAGCAATGACTAAATATCAAGGCCATTGTCCCATATTCTGTATCAAATATGCCTCAGTTAATTTTGAATTCTACATTTTGCATGAGTGCTCGACAGTAACACATCACCGAATTATTAGGTTGGCTATTCTGTTTCAAAATTAAAACTATAGTCAAAAAAATATAACACCATAAGAAGCCAAACTGAAATATAACACCATATGAAGTCCAACTGAAATATAACACCATAAGAATAGTAAAATGTAACACCATAAGAAGTCACACTAAAATATAACACCATAAGAAGCCAAACTGAAATATAACACCATATGAAGTCCAACTGAAATATAACACCATAAGAATAGTAAAATGTAACACCATAAGAAGTCACACTAAAATATAACACCATATGAAGTCACACTAAAATATAACACCATAAGAAGTCATACTAAAATATAACACCATAAGAAATAGTAAAATATAACACCATAAGAAGTTAAACTGAAATATAACACCATAAGAAGTCAAACTGAAATATAACACCATAAGAAGTCACACCAAAATATAACACCATAAGAAGTCAAACTGAAATATAACACCATAAGAATAGTAAAATATATCACCATAATAAATACTAAAATATAACACCACAAGAGGTCAAACTAAAATGTAACACCATAAGAAGTAATACTAAAATATAACACCATAAGAATAGTAAAATATAACACCATAAGAATAGTAAAATATAACACCATAATAAATACTAAAATATAACACCACAAGAGGTCAAACTAAAATGTAACACCATAAGAAGTCCAACTAAAATATAACACCATAAGAAGTCATACTAAAATAGAACACCATAAGAATAGTAAAATATAACACCATAATAAATACTAAAATATAACACCACAAGAGGTCAAACTAAAATATAACACCATAAGAAGTCAAACTGAAATATAACACCATAAGAAGTCAAACTGAAATATAACACCATAGAAGTCATACTAAAATATAACACCACAAGAGGTCAAACTAAAATATAACACCATAAGAAGTCAAACTGAAATATAACACCATAGAAGTCATACTAAAATATAACACCATTAGAAGTCATACTAAAATATAACACCATAATAAATACTAAAATATAACACCATAAGAAGTCAAACTGAAATATAACACCATAAGAGGTCACACTAAAATGTCAAAGGTAAATATGTCTACAGCTTGTGTTATGCCCTGGCAGTTTTCAGGTAGACCAAATGGAGTCATGGGAACCATTATTCATCTCCACTGAATATGTAAGAAGGCACCACTGGATCAAAGTTGAGCGTTTCTGGCAGCTGCTATTTTATCAGGTGAGTCAGCAGATAATATATGTCTGCTGCCTCAGAGGTGCGTGCGTGCGGCGTGAGTGCGTGCGTGCGTGCGTGCGTGTGTGCGTGCGTGCGTAACTTGCGTGTGCGATACACAAAAGCATTTCCTGTGTCTTGCGGTGGGATCAGACAAGAATGAGATGCGTCATGTTTTGTGTTGTCTACATCTTTTATCTTTGATTGTGTTTCAGCGCTTCCTCCTGACTGAGACAATTGCCAGTACATATTTCATTGACCATCAAAACATAGCTCTGTGTGTATGTGTGTCACCCAACATCTGTGTGTGTGTTTACAGCTTACACATGTGTGTGTGTGTGTGCATTCTCAGGCAACTGTATAAGTTCCCTTCAAGTGACATGTCCTTGCCTGCCCTATTTGGATTCCCTGTGAGTGAGAACATAGTAGAAACATGACAGTCATCTGACCCCAAACACTAAACATGACAGTCATCTGACCCCAAACACTAAACATGACAGTCATCTGACCCCAAACACTAAACATGACAGTCATCTGACCCCAAACACTAAACATGACAGTCATCTGACCCCAAACACTAAACATGACAGTCTTACCCCAAACACTAAACATGACAGTCATCTGACCCCAAACACTAAACATGACAGTCTGACCCTAGTCCAAACACTAAATATGACAGTCTGACCCTAGTCCAAACAATAAACGTGACAGTCTGACCCCAAACACTAAACATGACAGTCATCTGACCCCAAACACTAAACATGACAGTCTGACCCTAGTCCAAACACTAAATATGACAGTCTGACCCTAGTCCAAACAATAAACGTGACAGTATGACCCCAAACACTAAACATGACAGTCTGACCCCAAACACTAAACATGACAGTCTGACCCCAAACACTAAACATGACAGTCTGACCCTAGTCCAAACACGAAACATGACAGTCTGACCCTATTCCAAACACTAAACATGACAGTCTGACCCTATTCCAAACACTAAACATGACAGTCTGACCCTAGTCCAAACACTAAACATGACAGTCTGACCCCAAACACTAAACATGACAGTCTGACCCCAAACACTAAACATGACAGTCTGACCCCAAACACTAAACATGACAGTCATCTGACCCCAAACACTAAACATGACAGTCTGACCCTATTCCAAACACTAAACATGACAGTCTGACCCTAGTCCAAACACTAAACATGACAGTCTGACCCTAGTCCAAACACTAAACTTGAGTCTGACCCCAAACACTTAACATGACAGTCTGACCCCAAACACTAAACATGACAGTCTGACCCCAAACACTAAACATGACAGTCTGACCCTAGTCCAAACACTAAATATGACAGTCTGACCCCAAACACTAAACATGACAGTCTGACCCTAGTCCAAACACTAAACATGACAATCTGTCCCTAGTCCAAACACTAAACATGACAATCTGTCCCTAGTCCAAACACTAAACATGACAGTCTGACCCCAAACACTAAACATGACAGTCTGACCCTAGTCCAAACACTAAACATGACAGTCTGACCCCAAACACTAAACATGACAATCTGTCCCTAGTCCAAACACTAAACATGACAGTCTGACCCTAGTCCAAACACTAAACATGACAATCTGTCCCTAGTCCAAACACTAAACATGACAATCTGTCCCTAGTCCAAACACTAAACATGACAGTCTGACCCTAGTCCAAACACTAAACATGACAATCTGTCCCTAGTCCAAACACTAAACATGACAGTCTGACCCTAGTCCAAACACTAAACATGACAGTCTGTCCCTAGTCCAAACACTAAACATGACAATCTGTCCCTAGTCCAAACACTAAACATGACAGTCTGACCCCAAACACTAAACATGACAGTCATCTGACCCCAAACACTAAACATGACAGTCTGACCCTATTCCAAACACTAAACATGACAGTCTGACCCTAGTCCAAACACTAAACATGACAGTCTGACCCTAGTCCAAACACTAAACTTGAGTCTGATCCCAAACACTTAACATGACAGTCTGACCCCAAACACTAAACATGACAGTCTGACCCCAAACACTAAACATGACAGTCTGACCCTAGTCCAAACACTAAACATGACAGTTTGACCCCAAACACTAAACATGACAGTCTGACCCCAAACACTAAACATGACAGTCTGACCATAGTCCAAACACTAAACATGACAGTCTGACCCCAAACACTAAACATGACAATCTGTCCCTAGTCCAAACATTAAACATGACAGTCTGACCCTAGTCCAAACACTAAACATGACAATCTGTCCCTAGTCCAAACACTAAACATGACAATCTGTCCCTAGTCCAAACACTAAACATGACAATTTGTCCCTAGTCCAAACACTAAACATGACAATCTGTCCCTAGTCCAAACACTAAACATGACAGTCTGACCCTAGTCCAAACACTAAACATGACAATCTGTCCCTAGTCCAAACACTAAACATGACAGTCTGTCCCTAGTCCAAACACTAAACATGACAATCTGTCCCTAGTCCAAACACTAAACATGACAGTCTGACCCTAGTCCAAACACTAAACATGACAGTCTGACCCTAGTCCAAACACTAAACATGACGGTCTGACCCCAAACACTAAACATGACAATCTGTCCCTCGTCCAAACACTAAACATGACAATCTGTCCCTAGTCCAAACACTAAACATGACAGTCTGACCCTAGTCCAAACACTAAACATGACAGTCTGACCCCAAACACTAAACATGACAGTCTGACCCTAGTCCAAACACTAAACATGACAATCTGTCCCTAGTCCAAACACTAAACATGACAATCTGTCCCTAGTCCAAACACTAAACATGACAGTCTGACCCTAGTCCAAACACTAAACATGACAGTCTGACCCTAGTCCAAACACTAAACATGACAGTCTGACCCCAAACACTAAACATGACAATCTGTCCCTAGTCCAAACACTAAACATGACAGTCTGACCCTAGTCCAAACACTAAACATGACAGTCTGACCCTAGTCCAAACACTAAACATGACAGTCTGACCCCAAACACTAAACATGACAGTCTGACCCTAGTCCAAACACTCAACATGACTGTCTGACCCTAGTCCAAACACTAAACATGACAATCTGTCCCTAGTCCAAACACTAAACATGACAGTCTGACCCTAGTCCAAACACTAAACATGACAATCTGACCCTAGTCCAAACACTAAACATGACAATCTGACCCTAGTCCAAACACTAAACATGACAATCTGTCCCTAGTCCAAACACTAAACATGACAGTCTGACCCTAGTCCAAACACTAAACATGACAGTCTGACCCTAGTCCAAACACTAAACATGACAATCTGTCCCTAGTCCAAACACTAAACATGACAGTCTGACCCTAGTCAAAACACTAAACATGACAGTCTGACCCTAGTCCAAACACTAAACATGACAATCTGTCCCTAGTCCAAACACTAAACATGACAGTCTGACCCTAGTCCAAACACTAAACATGACAGTCTGACCCTAGTCCAAACACTAAACATGACAGTCTGACCCTAGTCCAAACACTAAACATGACAGTCTGACCCTAGTCCAAACACTAAACATGACAATCTGACCCTAGTCCAAACACTAAACATGACAATCTGACCCTAGTCCAAACACTAAACATGACAATCTGTCCCTAGTCCAAACACTAAACATGACAGTCTGACCCTAGTCCAAACACTAAACATGACAGTCTGACCCTAGTCCAAACACTAAACATGACAATCTGTCCCTAGTCCAAACACTAAACATGACAGTCTGACCCTAGTCCAAACACTAAACATGACAGTCTGACCCTAGTCCAAACACTAAACATGACAGTCTGACCCTAGTCCAAACACTAAACATGACAATCTGTCCCTCGTCCAAACTGCAACATTTTGATGTGACAATATTTGTCTCAGTGTTATACTCCTTCTTCCTTTCTTTCACTAAACTAAACCCAACTCTTCACCATCTGCCATTTTCTGCCTCCATGTTTTCTGGGTCCCTAGAGAGTGTACTGTACTGAGTCCTCTCTCACCAGACGAGGGAAATGTCTGGACATGTTTTCTTTTTTAAACCTTTAGTTCACAGGTTCTCAGTTTTCTCGGATACACAGTAAGTATGTGATATCTGATTTGTGAGTTCAGTGCAGATTAAACGCTTAACTCTAAAAGCACCAACAGGGGGTCAATTACAACTCCAACGGGACCAAACATTTCATAATTTAAAACTCTTTATTTGATCCCTCTGAAATGTTAAGGACTTTTTCAAGCAACTAGTTAGAGACAATCACCACACACAGACACACACACATAATTTAATATGAATTTCTGTGTTTATATGAAGGAATTAAATATAATCTCTCTCTTGTATACTGGAGGTGATCAGCTTATGAACTGAATATAAAAAATAAAAAAATGTTTTTAACTAGGCAAGTCAGTTAAGAACAAATTCTTATTTACAATGACAACCTACCAGGGAACAGTGCTGTGTTCAGGAGCAGAATGTCAGCTTGTGGATTCGACCCAGCAACCTTTTGGTTACTGGCCCAATGCTCGAACCAACTGGGATAATTAGGGGACCCAATAGTACATTGTGATAAAAGCACCAAATTTGATACAGAGGTAGAAGTATGTGCCGTGACAAGATTTATATGGAGTGCTCCAGATTTTTTTCACGGAGGCGGAGGGAGGGAGGGAGGGAGGGAGGGCGTGGCAGACATATTTAGCTTTCAGTCAATGTCTCTATACAAAGTCGAGAGTAGTATCTTCCAGATTGAATTGGAAATGAGTTGATAGCGTTCCAAAGTTGGAGCTAAGGTGTGGTGCCGCCAGCGCCCATGTCGCCTATATCGCTCATACCCGTGGCCATCTTAGGTCCTATTGGTATGTCAGATTAGCTCAAACGCCAATTTCTCAGCGTCTCAGTATCACAGAAGCACAACACTGACTGAATAAAAGGAAAAATTTTAAGTGGCTATGATTAAAGTGATCAAAAAATGTGTGTTAGCTAGGGACCCTGGGACTGAGCCCCTCCCTCTGCAACTGGATCCTGGACTTCCTGATGGGCCTGGCCCATCATCAAGTTTGCTGACAACAACACGGTGGTAGGCCTCACCACCTCTCTGTGGGCCGGTTGTGATCAGAGACTTAATTAGCGTGATGCCAGGACAATAACCTCTACCTCAACATCAGTAAGACCAAGGAGCTGATCGTGGACAACAGGAGGATTAGGGGAGAGCATGCTCCCATCCACATTTACGGGGCCGTTGTGGAGCGGGTTGAGAGTTTTTAGTTTCTTGGTGTCCACATCACTAAGGACCTAACGTGGTCCAAACACACTCGCACAGTCATGAAGAGGGCACGGCAGTACCTCTCCCCCCTCAGGAGGCTCAAAAGATTTGTCATGGGCCCTCGGATCAGGAGTGGCTTCTGGACAAGTCTCTGAATGTCCCTGAGTGGTCCAGTCAGAGCCTGGACTTGAACCCGATCAAATATCTCTGGAGTGACCTGAATATAGCTCTGCAGCAACTCTCACCATCTAAACTGACAGAGTATGAGAGGATCTGCAGAGAAGAATGGGAGAAACTCCCAAAATACAGTTGTGCCAGTCTTGTAGTGTCATACCCAAAAAGAATCGAAGCTGTATTCACTGTCAAAGGTGCTTCAACAAAGTACTGAGTAAATGGTCTGAATACTTATTTAAATGTGATATTTCAGTTGAAAATGTTTTAAATATTTGCAAACATTTCTAAAAAACTGTTTTTGCTTTGTCATTATGGGGTATTATGTGTAGATTGATGAAGGGGGAAAAAAAATCAATTTTATAGGGCTAGGCATCCCAAGCGGACACCTGTCGACAACTTCTGGTGAAACCGGAGTGCGCGCAATTCAAAACAATAATCAAAAAAATGATGGATATTAAACATTTCGGTACATACAAGTGTCTTATATCGGATAAAAGCTTAAATTATTGTTCATCTAACTGCATCGTCCAATTTACAATAGGCTTTACAGCAAAAGCAAAAGGCAATTATTTGAGGACGGCGCCCCACATCAACGTATTTTTCCACTGGCACAGGCTTCAGAAAATCACAAATAGCTATTATTTATTCACTTACTTAAAAAAAAAACTCTAATTTGCAATCCAAAGCGTCCCAGCTACAATATGTATATGTATGGTCGTTTTGTTAGATAAAATCCTTCTTTATATCCCAAAAAGTCTGTTTAGTTGGTGCCATCAATTTGAGTAATCCACTCGTTCAACCTATAGAGAAAGGAATCCAAAAAGCTACCGCTAAACTTTATTAAGTCAAGTCAAAATACATTTCTATTGACTCCTCAGGTTCCCTAAAATGTAATTAAACTATAATATTTCATACAGAAAGAAGTATGTTCAATAGGAAAGCAAAATTAGCGGGTGTGCGTCCTCTTCGTTTTGCACGCACAGACTGATTTCCAAGTCCGAATCCCTGTACTAAATCTCATAATTCTTCCTTGTTTCGGAAGGAACAAGCCTGAAACCTTGAACAAAGACTGTTGACATCTAGTGGAAGCCATAGGAATTGCAATCTGGGAGCTGGATTTGGACATGACCCTATATGTTCCATTGGAAGAGCATGGGATCTTAAAAAAAAGAAAATTCCGGGTTGGTTTTTCTTTGGATTTTCTCCTACCATATCTATTGTGTTATGGTCTCGTACATTATTTTAACATTTCTACAAACGTCAAAGTGTTTTCTATCCAATGGTACCAATTATATGCATATCCAGGCCTCCGGGCCTGAGCAAAAGGCAGTTTACTTTGGCCACATCAGTCAGGCGAAAATTCAGAAAAAAAGGACCCTAGCCCAAAGTTAATCCATTTTAGAATAAGGGAGTAAACGTGACAAAAATGTAGAAAATGTAAAGTGGTCTGAATTCTTTCAGAATGCACTGTTTGTTTATTACGTTCTATAATGTGTGTAATGTAATCAGCCAACAAGTCAGCCTTGTTTCTCCTCACTGATGGAGTTGTGTGGTTATTTAACTATTGAACACAGTTTGTTGTGTTAACCCAATGTATTTGTGAACTAAGTAATGCTACATGTGACAGCTATAGTGGAGTGTTGTCAGTGACAGCTATAGTGGAGTGTTGTCAGTGACAGCTATAGTGGAGTGTTGTCAGTGACAGCTATAGTGGAGTGTTGTCAGTGACAGCTATAGTGGAGTTTTGTCAGTGACAGTTATAGTGGAGTTTTGTCAGTGACAGCTATAGTGGAGTGTTGGCAGTGACAGCTATAGTGGAGTGTTGGCAGTGACAGCTATAGTGGAGTGTTGGCAGTGACAGCTATAGTGGAGTGTTGTCAGCGACAGCTATAGTGGAGTGTTATCAGTGACAGCTATAGTGGAGTGTTGGCAGTGACAGCTATAGTGGAGTGTTGTCAGCGACAGCTATAGTGGAGTGTTGTCAGTGACAGCTATAGTGGAGTGTTGGCAGTGACAGCTATAGTGGAGTGTTGTCAGTGACAGCTATAGTGAAGTGTTGGCAGTGACAGCAGCTCTGAAATATCCAGAAGCTTCACTTAATCCCAAAGGGAGGCAACTGGAATCAAACAAACCCTATTTTGATTACCTTGCTCTGACCACGTGAGAGCTATTTCTGAAGAACCCCTGATGGTTCCAGCTCCCCTATGTTTGGATTACATGTTCACATTGTATAACATTGTAAATTATACTTCGTTCACAAATACATGGGGTTAACACAACAAACGGTGTTTAATAGTTAAATAACCACACAACTCCATCAGTGAGGAGACACAAGGCTGACAATGTGAACTCCCTTGTTCTAAAACTTCTTCTATTTCAGAGTGATGTAGGCCCCCGTGTTATTGGGGACCTTCAATGCTGCATAAATGTTTTCGTACCCTTCCCCAGATCTGTGCCTCGACACAATCCTGTCTTGGAGCTCTACTAACAATTCCTTCGACCTCATGGCTTGGTTTTTGCTCTGACATGCACTGTCAACTGTGGGACCTTTTATATAGACAGGTGTGTGACTTTCCAAATCATGTCCAATCAATTGAATTTACCTCAGGTGGACTCCAATCAAGTTGTAGAAACATCTCAAAGATGATCAATGGGAACAGGATGCTCCTGAACTCAATTCCAAGTCTCATAGCAAAGGGACTGAATACTTATGTAAATAAGATATTTCTGTATTTAATATTTAATACATTTTCATTCATTTCTAAAAACCTGTTTTCACTTTGTCATGATGGGATATTTTGTGTAGATTGATGAGTAGAAACAAATCTTAAATCAATTTTTAGAATAAGGCAGTCATGTAACAAAATGTGGAAAAAGTCTAGGGGTCTGAATACTTTCCTAGAGCACTGTAGCTGTCTCCAGAACTAGACTACATACTTTTCAAACAGCCCAAATAGGGCCAGTCTCAGTCTGTGATGTTCAAAGAGTCACTGTTTGCTCAGGAAGTACGACAGATCTGACCGAATAGAGACACGAACAGAAAACTCTTGATCGAGCCATAACAGTGTTTCTTTTCTGTTTACACTGAATTACTCCTGAAGCTAGTGCCACTTTTGACAGTCTGAGCAGTCGGTAGGCTACAGCGTTAGTGCTTTTTAGATTTTCAAATGCTTTCATTTTCCATCAGAGGACACCAGTGGCTGTCGGTGCCATTTAAGGTGAAAGAGGACAATTATTTTTTTTTATGAGCGCGGCCATATTTCTATTACAGCATATTGGATGACTGTCCATTCATATTCCATTCACCCAGTTCAATGTAACATCGATAGGTTTAAGCTACTACATGATACTACAACCTCGCCCATGAATGAAAGTTTACAACACAGGTTGAGAGACAGATTTGAGGTGACAGACTTGCACACTCTTGCCTGCATCTAAGCTGACCTAGGGGGTGTAATCATTAGTCCAACAGTTGCAAACAAGAGTTTCTATTGGACAAAGTCAGGTATGTCTATCCCTGTTTTGTTCCATTTGCCTCCGTTTAAGATTGTTTTTTTTCAACCGAATCGGCAGAATGAATCCCTGATCACCCACGAACAGTACACTTTAATAGCTACGTGGAAGAAATCCAGTGTAGGATGGTCATTTAATTTTACCTTTATTTAACCAGGCAAGTCAGTTAAGAACACATTCTTATTTTCAATGACGGCCTGGGAACAGTGGGTTAACTGCCTTGTTCAGGGGCAGAACGACAGATTTGTACCTTGTCAGCTCGGGGGGTTTGAACTTGCAACCTTCCGGTTACTAGTCCAACGCTCTAACCACTAGGCTACCCTGCCGCCGCAGTCATAGCCAACTAGCTAAAATAATACAGGTGTTTGAGCCAGGTGTTTGAGTAGGCTAAACTATTTAGCTGCATTTGCTAGCTAAGTAAGTGAAAAAAATAAAATAAAAATATATATATGTAGCTATCTCTCACTCACACTCTCTTGCTTAAATAAATGAATCTGTTCAAGGCTGTTCAACTATTGTTTCTCTCTTTGAGTCAACTCCTTCAGTACTACTTCTGTACTACTTCAGTCATGCTTTCAGTACTAGATTAATTCTCTGATCCTTTGATTGGGTGGATAACATGTCAGTTCATGCTGCAAGAACTCTGATAAGTTGGAGGATGACCTCCGGAAGTCAACGTAATTACAGTGTAAGTCTATGGAAAGGGGTGAGAAACATGAGCCTCCTATTGAAGTCAATGTACCCAGAGGAGGACGGAAGCTAGCTGTCCTCCGGCTACACCATGGTGTTATCCTACAGAGTACTGTTGAGGCTACTGTAGACCTTCATTGCAAAACAGTGTGTTTTAATCAATTATTTGGTGACGTGTGAATAGATTTAGTATAGTTTTATCCAAAAAAAAGGATCACGTTTAAATGTTTCACTCTTTTTATTTTTATGAAATGTCCTGAGGAGGACAGTCCTCCCCTTCCTGTGGACACCTACACATTTATATTCTGCCTTGTTGGATAATCCGCCCCTGTTTCAATGCTTGATAGGATAATTGGCAGGATGGTGGAGGAAGACAAAATGTGAAGTTTCATTACAAATGCATAATCAAGTAGCCTGTTAATGGAGTGGCTTCATTATCACATTAGCCAGAAGCTGTCGTGTTGTGAAGAAAAAAAATCTAATCTTTACAGTCATTACAGAGTATTTTTATATGTTCTGTACCAGCTACGCGAGAGAAAAGTATCATCGGCGGCTCCCTCCGTTTTCTCTGAAACATCACCGTCATGTTTTCCTATTTCTCCAACTTGTGAAATGAATGCAATTTTGATTTGCATCACCCTCTTGCCTTGTTAACTCTCGGGCCTGTGTTTTATTGAACAGAATGAATGTGGCATTGTTTGACTGTAGGACATTGCAGAGAAAAAAAAACAACATTAGGATGTGTGATTTGTTTTGTCTTGTACTGTGGAAAGAGATCGTTGGAAAGGTTTAGTAAAAACATATTTTTCTTCTTTATTTACAGTAGCGAAGGAGTCCAGCTCTTTTCTCGTGGTTGTATTTTATTTTCTGAACATTTGAAGCTGTGACCTGACAGATTATCCACGTTTATAAAGCATTACTGATTCATAAACCTAAAAGAAGGACAGCAGTTGTGGACTCTAAAATAAATGCATTCCATGCCAAAGCATTGTCAAAGGACCTTATGGATCATTCTGCAGTGAATCAATGCAAAGACTTCTGTGGAATCATTTTTCTCAAAGCCATTGATCACTCCACTCCTCATTGCTGCATACGTTTCTCCTTACAACAGGACAATCCGTATTCTCAATGCAAAATGTCGAGAGAAGATAGAACAAAGATATTACTCCCACCAGTTGACATTGTATCAATTCCACTCCAGTGTTCCTGTCTTCGGGTGAAGGAAATGTTCAAGACAGGGGTATTGCCGTCATTGTAAATAAGAATTTGTTCTAAACTGACTTGCCAATTTCAAAAAAGGTTAAATAAATAAATAAAAATGTAAATAATAAAATAGAACATGAATGATACAGACCAGGAAGTGAATCGCATTATTAAATCAGGCATAGTTAGCCTAGTAGTTAGAGCGGTGGACTAGCAACCAGAAGGTTGCAAGTTCAAACCCCGAGCTGACAAGGTACAAATATGTCGCTCTGCCCCTGAACAGGCAGTTAACCCACTGTTCCTAGGTTGTCATTGAAAGTAATAATTTGTTCTTAACTGACTTGCCTAGTTAAAAAAAATTTAAACATTAAAATAGAACATGAATGATACAGACCAGGAAGTGAATCCTATGCTTAAATCAGGCATACGGTTGAGTTTTTGAAGTCCTGTTGAGTCAATTAGTCCTACGTCTCCTAGACATTGACAAAGATTTACATGAACTCATTTTCTAAATGTATACGTATCTATAAAGCAGAGCGTACAGTACATCCACATGGATATAACACCTACACAGTGGTTCCCTACTAGAGTCAAACATATGAACAAGAGACGATACATACAACATACTGTACCAAACAATGTACAAAGATACACTTCAACAACTCGACGTAGGCCTCATATAACCCTGTGTAAATTCTTGACAACATAAACGGCACATCTGCATTTCACAGTAAACGTCCCTTTTAATCGGAGCCAATGAACTAACTACACAGTAAGTGAAAGCAAAGTGGGGAAACTTGTTGAATAATCATTAAGTTGCCGATTGGACGCAATCAGACGTTTTCACTGCACGCGCTCGTCCTCGGGAGGACCGTTAAGGAGCGTTTGTTTGCTTAATTAAATAAGGAGAGCCATCTCGAGTGTGACAGGCGGCCCGAGCTTCCCGTCCAATCCCAGCGGATCAGTGAGCTAGCACTGATCATTTCAGTAGTACGACTAACGGGACCTCGCTAAACCTGTTCATAATGTCCTCTGTGGATACAGAAGCAACCTTGATCCAGAGTGGATCTTTTCATTGGTGTCTCTGCATGTAGAATGTTAAACTCCGATGTGGCTACAGCATTCTGGGAAGCATCTGATACTCTATGATTTTTTTTTTATGTACGTACGTAAGAACATCACGGTCATGGGACCCAGACTCTACGGTCGTTACAGGTTATCCTATTACGTTCTGTACCATTCACATCTCTAGGGTCATTACAGGTTATTGTTATATATTCTGTACCATTCACATCTCTAGGACCATTACAGGTTATTGTTATATATTCTGTACAATTCACATCTCTAGGGCCATTACAGGTTATTGTTATATATTCTGTACCATTCACATCTCTAGGGCCATTATAGGGTATTGTTATATATTCTGTACCATTCACATCTCTAGGGCCATTACAGGCTATTGTTATATGTTCTGTACCATTCACATCTCTAGGGTCATTACAGGTTATTGTTATATATTATGTACAATTCACATCTCTAGGGCCATTACAGGTTATTGTTATATATTCTGTACAATTCACATCTCTAGGGCCATTACAGGTTATTGTTATATATTCTGTACAATTCACATCTCTAGGGCCACTATGGGGTATTGTTATATATTCTGTACCATTCACATCTCTAGGGCCATTACAGGTTATTGTTATATATTCTGTACCATTCACATCTCTAGGGCCATTACAGGTTATTATTATATGTTCTGTACCATTCACATCTCTAGGGCCATTACAGGTTCTTGTTATATATTCTGTACCATTCACATCTCTAGGGCCATTACAGGTTATTGTTATATATTCTGTACCATTCACATCTCTAGGGCCATTACAGGTTATTGTTATATATTCTGTACCATTCACATCTCTATGGCCATTACAGGTTATTGTTATATGTTCTGTACCATTCACATCTCTAGGGCCATTACAGGTTATTGTTATATATTCTGTACCATTCACATCTCTAGGGCCATTACAGGTTATTGCTATATATTCTGTACCATTCACATCTCTAGGGCCATTACAGGTTATTGTTATATATTCTGTACCATTCACATCTCTAGGGCCATTACAGGTTATTGCTATATATTCTGTACCATTCACATCTCTAGGGCCATTACAGGTTATTGTTATATATTCTGTACCATTCACATCTCTAGGGCCATTACAGGTTATTGTTATATATTCTGAAAGCAGAGAGAAGTATCATCTCCGTCTTTTTGCTCTGAGGCACCGTCATGTTTCCTTATATCTCCAAGCTTTCTCCACTTAGGAAATTAATGCAATTTTGGTTTGCATCTCCCTCTTGCCCTGTTAACTCTGGGCCTGTGTTTTATTGAACAGAATAAATGGGGCATTGTTTGACTACAGGACTTTTCTAAATATTTTCTTTATATAGTATGGCTACTTATTTACTTTATTGTGTATTTCACATTGCTTATTCATCGTTATTATTTTTTCAAGTAATACATTGTTGTTGATTATTGAGTTGTTGGGTTTTAAGGTTGCAAGAGAGGCGTTTCACTGTACTTGTGCATGTGACATTAACACTTGAAACTTGAACTACCCCTCGTTAACCTCAAATGATGGTCAAAATAAACAGCTTTCAAGAGAGCATTAGAGCACACTATCCTCTATCTCTGTACAGTAGCTCTGTACACTTGCTCTGAGTCTTTCCTGTACACTAGCTCTGACTCTATACTGTAAACTAGCTCTGTACACTAGCTCTGAGTCTGTCCTGTACACTAGCTCTTTACACTAGCTCTGTACACTAGCTCTGAGTCTGTCCTGTACACAAGCTCTGAGTCTTTCCTGTACACTAGCTTTGTACACTAGCTCTGTACAATAGCTCTGTACACTAGCTCTGAGTCTGTTCTGTACACTAGCTCTGTACACTAGCTCTGTACAATAGCTCTGTACACTAGCTCTGAGTCTGTCCTGTACACTAGCTCTGTACAATAGCTCTGTACACTAGCTCTGAGTCTGTCCTGTACACTAGCTCTGTACACTAGCTCTGTACATTAGCTCTGTACACTAGCTCTGAGTCTGTCCTGTACACTAGCTCTGTACACTAGCTCTGTACACTAGCTCTGAGTCTGTTCTGTACACTAGCTCTGTACACTAGCTCTGTACAATAGCTCTGTACACTAGCTCTGAGTCTGTCCTGTACACTAGCTCTGTACACTAGCTCTGTACATTAGCTCTGTACACTAGCTCTGAGTCTATCCCGTACACTAGCTCTGTACACTAGGTCTGTACACTAGCTCTGAGTCTATCCTGTACACTAGCTCTGTACACTAGCTCTGTACACTAGCTCTGAGTATATCCTGTACACTAGCTCTGTACATTAGCTCTGTACACTAGCTCTGAGTCTATCCTGTACACTAGCTCTGTACACTAGCTCTGAGTCTATCCTGTACACTAGCTCTGTACACCAGCTCTGTACACTAGCTCTGTACACTAGCTCCGAGTCTATCCTGTACTCTAGCTCCGAGTCTATCCTGTACACTAGCTCTGAGTCTATCCCGTACACTAGCTCTGTACACTAGCTCTGAGGCTATCATGTACACTAGCTCTGAGTCTATCCTGTACACTAGCTCTGAGTCTATCCCGTACACTAGCTCTGTACACTAGCTCTGAGGCTATCATGTACACTAGCTCTGAGTCTATCCTGTACGCTAGCTCTGTACACTAGCTCCGAGTCGATCCTGTACACTAGCTCTGAGTCTATCCCGTACACTAGCTCTGTACACTAGCTCTGTACACTAGCTCTGAGGCTATCCTGTACACTAGCTCTGAGGCTATCCTGTACACTAGCTCTGTACACTAGCTCTGTACACTAGCTCTGAGGCTATCATGTACACTAGCTCTGAGTCTATCCTGTACACTAGCTCTGTACACTAGCTTTTTACACTAGCTCTGAGGCTATCAAGTACACTAGCTCTGAGTCTATCCTGTACGCTAGCTCTGAGCTCTAAACCAAAACAGCAGTGTTTCCTCCCCCTCCATTTTTCAACACCGTCGACCGTGACTCTTTCTGCGCCTGATTGTGGTTGCTTTTCACACCTTATCGGCAGGCCTTGGTGGCCTGTAACATGTCAAAGGGCCCCATATCTTCACCCACTCCTTCTGACAGACTGTCTCCCAACTCCCTGGCTTTCACTCTGCCTGACCCACTGGGCGGGAGTACCTTCTGACAATCTCACAGATGAAAATGATTAGGTCTAGCCTAGATGTATAATTCCGGGATCCTCCCCCTTCCCTATATCCCTTTGCTGAGTGCTTTAAAACACTGGCTCAGAGTCTAGGCCCTCCGATATCCTTCCGTGGCTCCCTGCCGAAATAGGGATGCCTTTGTGAGATAGGAATGGAGGCAGAACATATAACCCAGACATGATGCCCCACTTAGTCCTGAGCTTAACTGCATCACGAGGCTGATTGTGGCTTATAGAATAGGAGACTCCAGTGTAACAGTGGTATCCAAGGTCTCCTGTGTTTGCCGATGTTTGCGCTTAGGGATATTTAATTGATTTATACCTACATTTATTGAACATACGCATTGTATCTAACCTTCTCCCCAGGCATATATTGCATTACGGCCCCGTACATACAACCTCTTTTAGGCCCGTTGGGAGAATTACTTATAAAAACACTTACAGTTATTGTGTCTGTGAATTACACGATTACATGACCTGTGGTCTTCTGGAAGGGGCAAAGCAGTAGCCACGCCTGGTAGATTTAACCAATAAGACCCGAGGAGGTGTGGTCAGCCAATCAGCATTCAGGGCGTGAACCACCATGTTTAGAATACACTTTAGCCTGTTGGGAGCTTTGTCCATTATGTCATTGTTTGAAATCACCGCCCTCATTGTATTGCCATTATTGAGGGTATTAGATGTGCATGCAGTGGACTCAAATAGGTCTTTTGATGAGTTCTCCATTTTGCATTGATGAAACACAGGACTGTATATATCCAGATGCTTCATTGTAGAGCAAAAGAACACAAGGCCACGCAAGACTATATGATTAACCTACAGCTTCAAGGCTTTCTGGATCAGTAACATTTACACGAGGAGAAGAGTCAGATGATGTCACACTCGACCCTATTTCGCAGGTCGATAAACATAACAATTAGACGCGCTCAATGAATTGACAGTAAGAAAACCATACAGGCATTTATGGGGAACTTGCAGTGAAAATATTGTGAACCCCAGGTATAAACAATCATTGCTATCATTGCTTTCACAGTGGGTTGACTCGGAGCCTGAACTCTGCACAAACTGACTTAAAGAACTGACGTGCTGGTGTGTTTTGTGATTCCAGCTGTGCCCAAAGAGAGCAGTAAGATAAACGCCGGAGTACAAGTGTTTTATTCACAGGGAGCCCAAGAGCCAGTCTTTGTCCAAAATGCACACACATTCCCGTTTGCCTGTGTAAGATCCTGTGACAGAACAAACCTTGTCGGGCAAACTACCTTTCTGAGCAAGGAAAATACGAACCCCCCCCCCCCCCCCACCCCCCAACCCCACCCCCCAATCCCCAACCCCCAATCCCCACCCCCACCCCCCAATCCCCAACCCCAGCTTTAGGGCTATTATTTTAATGAGCTCAAATGTTTTCCCAAACACTAAGGTTGCACTGAAATAGCTCTGGTTCTGTTGACTGAGACAAAATGGATTTCAAGGGGCTCAGAATACGTGTCTGAACTGTACACTGGCAACCGCCCGTCAGAGTAAACGAGATTAGCACCGGTGTTGTTCTGTAACGGCAGTCTCCTACAGTTGGCCGTGTTATGACTTGTAAGGGTTGAATGGCGGTAACCCGGTTAAAGAGATTTACCTGGATTTACCTCCGAAAACATCTCCCCCTTTTCCCGGAGTAAATAACTGTGAGAAACCAGTCAATTGTAATCAATGATTTATATGAACCGCATGGCGTGAAATGGGGGGGACACATGGCCCATCTCAGGGTGGGGACACATGGCCCATCTCAGGGTGGGGACAGACAGCCCATCTCAGGGTGGGGACACATGGCCCATCTCAGGGTGGGGACAGACAGCCCATCTCAGGGTGGGGACACACGGCCCATCTCAGGGTGGGGACACACGGCCCATCTCAGGGTGGGGACACACGGCCCATCTCAGGGTGGGGACACACGGCCCATCTCAGGGTGGGGACACACGGCCCATCTCAGGGTGGGGACACACGGCCCATCTCAGGGTGGGGACAGACAGCCCATCTCAGGGTGGGGACAGACGGCCCATCTCAGGGTGGGGACAGACGGCCCATCTCAGGGTGGGGACACACGGCCCATCTCAGGGTGGGGACACACGGCCCATCTCAGGGTGGGGACACACAGCCCATCTCAGGGTGGGGACACACAAGCCACCCCCAGATACTCCCCCAATGGACTCCCCAACCACCACCACCACAGCTGTTATTATGCATATAGTGCTATTTCTATTAATTGGAGTTGGAAGCTTGGAAGCCTATGATGTTCACTGTAACCTACGATCCCACCTGAAACCAGGTGCATGTGACTATTAAGCCCTGTGAATCTTTTAAACACTCAACCAATGACGACAGAGCCTGGAAGAGATAGTCATGAGCGTCGCTGACAGGACCAAAACCTGGAGTTGTCTGGTATTTCTAGATTTATCTTCAGGCGATCACCCTCTCCTACTTCTCTGAGACAAAAAAAAAAAAACATAATTTATTTCCCTGTTTGTACATTTGACATCATCCTAACCAACTGGCACTTCCTTTCATTAAAGGGCTAAGTGATTGACAGTGTATGGTAAAGCCGCCGGTCGCAACAGGGTTTGGGGGGGGGCTCTTTTACTCCTTTAAACTAACTGCTTTTCCCTGCCAAGGAAGGTGGCCCTCCCTTGTGAGAGCTTGGCAGAAAGGTGGGGGGATGGGGGGGGGGGGGTATATTTTAGGGACTCATTTACAGAACACTGACCTCTGTGGAGTTTTTTTACGCCTCCCAGTTGAGAAGTAAATCTTGGAGGTGTCTTTCACCATGCTAATTTATGTGTCCCTGCTGCCAGCTTAAGCTCTTCTCCCTTTTGAATGTGTAACAACGCACCAGCTGGAGTCTCTTCCCTCTTGTGAAAGGAACGCCGTCGTCGTAGCAGCTGAAAAAGTGTTACACTTAAACGTGTCCCCCCCCACACCCCCGCCTTTTTCCCCCCCCCTTGACAGCTCCAGGCAGTCATGCAGCTGAGCGGTTCAGCGCTTTTCATATGCATTGTTAAGCTACACCTGTATGTGTCTTTTTCATAGACAGGGACTTCAATGCGGTTTTACAACACACACTTATCATCTTAGTGCTGAAATACTCCCACAGTCCTACATCTATCTACCTTATATTCTATACCTTCATCATCATCTTCCTCATACAGTGAAAAACTGGTTTTGTACGCTTGCAGCCGTTCAATTCACCTTGATCTCTCGATTTGTTATTAATGGAAATATGTCCATAATGAGTCTCCTATTTCAGGGCATGGGAAGATGTTCGACTGTGTGTAACAGCAGATGTCAGCCTGACTGCCTCCTTTCTTTGCAAGTGCAAGATAGGGATCTCATTCACTGCGTCTCCCATATTAAGTGTTAGAGCCCGGAACAATTTCCTTGTTGTGCTTGGCGGCAGCCTTATTGGAATGCTCGCTGCTGGCCTATTTAAATACCACTGAGCACTATTATTCATATCAAGCACAAATAATGGTGTGGCAGGTACAGCTATACTAACATCTCTCGATTCCTCCTCGGGCAGTTTGCTTGTTAAATACACAGAAACCTAGAGAAGTAAACAAGCACACAAAACCTGCCTCACTTAGCCGTAACGGTTACCTGGTTTATAGCTATTCTGTGGATTATATCCAGGTTACCTGGTTTATAGCCATTCTGTGGGTCAAATCCATGTTAGCTGGGTTATATAGATGAGGGCAGGGCCAGGGAAAGTATAGATGAAGACAGGACCATGGAGAGTATAGATGAAGGCAGGACCAGGGAGAGTATAGATGAAGGCAGGACCAGGGAGAGTATAGATGAAGGCAGGACCAGGGAAGAGTATAGTTAAAGGCAGGGCCAGGGTGTGTATTGTTGAAGGCAAGACCATGGAAAGTATAGTTTAAGGCAGGGCCAGAGAAAGTATAGTTGAAGGCAGGGAGTGTATAGATGATGGCAGGGCCAGGGAGAGTATAGATGACGGCAGGACCAGGGAGAGTAGAGCTGAAGGCAGGGCCAGGAAGAGTATAGTTGAAGGCAGGGCCAGGAAGAGTATAGTTGAATGCAGGGCCAGGAAGAGTATAGTTGAAGGCAGGACCAGGGAGAGTATAGCTGAAGGCAGGGCCAGGGAGAGTATACATGATGGCAGGGACAGGGAGTGTATAGATGAAGGCTGGCACAGGGAGAGTATAGATGAAAGTAGGGATTGTATAGATGATGGCAGGGCCAGGGAGAGTATAGTTGAAGGCAGGGAGAGTATAGATGATGGCAGGGCCAGGGAGAGTAAATGTGATGGCAAGGCCAGGGAGAATATAGATGATGGCAGGGCCAAGGAGAGTATAGATGATGACAGGGCCAGGGAGAGTATAGTTGAAGGCAGGGAGAGTATAGATGATGGCAGGGCCAGGGAGAGTATAGTTGAAGGCTGGGAGAGTATAGATGATGGAAGGGCCAGGGAGAGTATAGTTGAAGGCAGGGAGAGTATAGATGATGGCAGGGCCAGGGAGAGTACAGATGATGGCAGGGCCAGGTAGAGTGTAGATGAAGTCAGGACCAGGGAGAGTATAGATGAAGACAGGACCAGGGAGAGTATAGATGATGGCAGGGACAGGGAGAGTGTAGATGATGGCAGGGCCAGGGAGAGTATAGATGATGGCAGGACCAGGGAGGGTATAGATGATGGCAGGGCCAGGGAGAGTATAGATGAAGACAGGACCAGGGAGAGTATAGATGATGGCAGGGACTGGGAGAGTTTAGATGATGGCAGGGCCAGGGAGAGTATAGATGATGGCAGGACCAGGGAGGGTATAGATGATGGCAGGGCCAGGGAGAGTGTAGATGATGGCAGGGCCAGGGAGAGTATAGATGATGGCAGGGACAGGCAGAGTGTAGATGATGGCAGGACCAGGGAGAGTATAGATGATGGCAGGGACAGGGAGAGTATAAATGATGGCAGGACCAGGGAGAGTATAGATGATGGCAGGGCCATGGAGAGTATAGTTGAAGGCATGGAGAGTATAGATGATGGCAGGGCCAGGGAGAGTATAGATGAAGGGAGGGCCAAGGAGAGTATAGATGATGGCAGGGCCAAGGAGAGTATAGATGATGGCAGGACCAGGGAGAGTATAGATGATGGCAGGGCCAGGGAGAGTGTAGATGATGGCAGGGCCAGGGAGAGTATAGATGAAGTCAGGACCAGGGAGAGTATAGATGAAGTCAGGACCAGGGAGCGTGTTGTTGAAGGAGTCATTGTTCTGCCAAAAGGAAAAAACACTTCCAGCTTGTGGAATATGAGGATGAGTTGTTTACAATTGTGTGACCATATTTATTTAGAAATGAAGCACGCTGGCTGCATCATTTTTTAATTAATGGGCTGACGATTTCATCATTTCTGTGGAATCATAACATCCTTGTGGATAAACTCAATAACCTGTTTATTGTTTTGTTTGTAATGAGGGTCACAGTTCCACTCCAAAACACTAGAGTAGGTTTTCAACCATTTTGACAGGAGTGACACACAGGGACATGTTTGAAATGTTTGGAATTCTGATTCGGTTAGTGTACGAATTCACTGAAATTAATTTCACTGAAATTAATAGAGGAAACATTTATCTGTGTGAAGCAATGTTCTTTCCCACTTCATGTTTTTGATGAAAGGATGAGAATGTGAGAGGGAGGGAAGTAGAGGACAAGTGAGAGGAGGATTGGAATTTATATTTATTTTTTAAATTTATTTAACTAGGCATGTCAGAACAAATTCTTATTTTCAATGACGGCCTGGGAACAGTGGGTTAACTGCCTGTTCAGGGAAAGAACGACAGATTTTGTACCTTGTCAGCTCGGGGGTTTGAACTCGCAACCTCCCGGTTACTAGACCAATGCTCTAACCACTAGGCTACACTGCCGCCCCATGAAGGAGAGGATGAGGATGAGAGAGAGAAGAAGAATGATATTCATGTTAATTAAGTGATATTAATTCTTAGTCACTCTAATGTGATATTATTTTTTGCTTCACTTCACTCTAAAAGCAGTGTTGTGTATTCATGGATACCATGGAAAAGCCAGGCTTTTTCTTCATTTTGCCAGAGGCGGAATTTATCTCACCTGAGAAAGCATCTGAGTGAACAAAACCCCTCCCCTCTGTATGTATACGCCGTCTATCTGATGCTGTCTGGTCAGAAAGATGATGACATTGTTGTCGCCCGTAGTATTGGATTCAAGTGAAGCCAACGAGCAATTGGCCTCCCTTGATAAAACATTTATAAAATAATCACCAATCAGCGTTGAGCTGAATTGAGTGAGCTCAGCTGTGAATGGTCCTGGCACACCAAAAACATAGTGTCAAGGGAGGCCAGTTTAGATTGGGCTTCACTCCAATCACATCAAGAGTCAAACGCCATTGAGAGAAACAACTTGAATATTTGCATCTCGTCTTGTTGTTGTCCTCTGGTGGCTAGCTAGCTAGCTAAAATTGTCTTTCCCTTTCCTAAATTAGTCATGAATGGAGATAGAAATTTGGATTTGTGGTTTTACCTAAATCTCCACACTGGCCAATGATTATAAAGGCGATTCTGATCCAACCATTAATTCATACATTGTGGCCCTGGCCTGAGAGGATGGGATGTTCAATATGTAGCTAGAGGTAGAAGGTTAATGTTAACTAGCTAACGTTGCCCACTCGGGCACCTTTCTACACCTGTTACGTTAGGTTAAAGGTGAACAAATCACCAACTGAGGGGTACTCATCAAAATCAATGAATATGACACCCTCCCTGTGTTGAGAAACGTATACCACAGTGGTAAGCAGAATCAGCTTTCGCAGCAATGCTCAGTTTTATAATACATCATGCAGGTATTTTAGAATGACAGGAACAATTTAAAATGTACCTTTTCTTCTTGCAGGCACCTTGACTGACTGTGCCCGCGGGACCACCCAAATGTAGCTATCTGTGTGTGTGTGTGTGTGTGTGTGTGTGTGTGTGTGTGTGTGTGTGTGTGTGTGTGTTGCCGACGAGAAAGATGTGTCAGCTTTGTAGAAATGTTTTGTCATAATAAAAATGTATCCCTTTAAATCTCATTTAATTATATCTTGTCAAAATGACACAGAGTATCAGCTGAGTTAAAGGTTTGACTCAGAGTATCAGCTGAGTTAAAGGTTTGACTCAGAGTATCAGCTGAGTTAAAGGTTTGACTCAGTGTATCAGCTGAGTTAAAGGTTTGACTCAGAGTATCAGCTGAGTTAAAGGCATGACTCAGTTTATCAGCTGAGAGTATCAGCTGAGTTAAAGGTTTGACTCAGTGTATCAGCTGAGTTAAAGGTTTGACTCAGAGTATCAGCTGAGTTAAAGGTTTGACTCAGTGTATCAGCTGAGTTAAAGGTTTGACTCAGAGTATCAGTTGAGTTAAAGGTTTGACTCAGAGTATCAGCTGAGTTAAAGGTTTGACTCAGTGTATCAGCTGAGTTAAAGGTTTGACTCAGTGTATCAGTTGAGTTAAAGGCATGACTCAGAGTATCAGCTGAGTTAAAGGTTTGACTCAGTGTATCAGCTGAGTTAAAGGCATGACTCAGTTTATCAGCTGAGAGTATCAGCTGAGTTAAAGGTTTGACTCAGTGTATCAGCTGAGTTAAAGGTTTGACTCAGTGTATCAGTTGAGTTAAAGGCATGACTCAGAGTATCAGCTGAGTTAAAGGTTTGACTCAGTGTATCAGCTGAGTTAAAGGCATGACTCAGTTTATCAGCTGAGAGTATCAGCTGAGTTAAAGGTTTGACTCAGTGTATCAGCTGAGTTAAAGGTTTGACTCAGAGTATCAGCTGAATTAAAGGTTTGACTCAGTGTATCAGCTGAGTTAAAGGTTTGACTCAGAGTATCAGCTGAGTTAAAGGTTTGACTCACCTGTTAACTTGTGTCATGTTATTTGTGTCTTGGGATGTTGTGCAGTGTAATTGTGTTTGTGACTTTAGTCGTATTTACGCTTGTAGAGTTGTTTCGGAGCAGTAACATTTAGTTTTGTCACTTACAATGGTTGTGCAGACAATCAAAAATACTGTGGGTTATTGGCAGACACCCCTGTTGTCATTGTGGATCATCCCGGGCTGATGAATAAATAATGCCAGGCTTCAGCTCTTCGGGACAGACCAGCTCTGGACAGGTCTGTCCCAAAAGACCAACAGCGCGGGGGAGTTTCGCTCTGTGTCCCTGCCAAAACATTCAGGTAACCACACAAGCCCACACACATACACACACTGCCACACACAAAATGAAACACACACACCAACAGTGTCAGACATTCGGTGTCCATCTTGACAGGAGCCAAGTACAGTCCAATTAAAAAAACAAAGCAAAAGTCATGCTGCATCAC
This sequence comes from Oncorhynchus masou masou, assembly GCF_036934945.1. Taxonomy (NCBI): domain Eukaryota; kingdom Metazoa; phylum Chordata; class Actinopteri; order Salmoniformes; family Salmonidae; genus Oncorhynchus; species Oncorhynchus masou. The sequence goes on from NC_088242.1 coordinate 96,525,242, forward strand.
AATGGGAGGATAAGGATTAGAACTGGGAACAAGTACAGACCTACAGGAAAGTGTTTGACAGGCCTTCAAGTTGTCAGTGTGCTGTCTCAACATGTACTGGTGTACTGACTCATCACACAATCTCTCTCTCTCTCTCTCTCTCTGTCTCTCTCTCTAGAATCCACTTGTGCTCCAGGCTTTGGAGGGTTGCAGTATGCTGACAGAGGTTTTAGCAAAAGATAAAGTGGCACTCTAGTCTCCTTCTCACCTCATTTAACAGCTGAATTTCTTAACAAAAGGCACATCTCAATAGGTGGTCCAGGTATGTCATGACAGGACAAGTGAGCCTTTCCTCTGTTGCTCTCATTTGCTCCTCAAGCAAGGTGGGAGGCCGATGACATCACAGATTCCCATCAGACAAAACTCCTTGAATGTTTACAGTAAAAAAAAAAAATATATATATATATATATTTTGCTCAAAACATATTTTTTGAACCCTTTAGTGTCTGTACTTTGCTGTATTTAAACTTGAGATATCACTTATCAACAGGAAAAGGCAACTACTGGAGGACGTCTTTACCAAATGATTCCCACAGTAACTCCGGCGCATTTTGGACGTCAAACCGCTTGTAAACACGGTGTGTTTGAGCTACAGATTTGTGGGTTGTACCGTTGGATTAGTCTATTTCCTCAGCATCCACCATTGGTCTGTGTGATTGATGGGGGCGGAGCTAGAGCAGTGTTTGTGAGACAAGGATGGATCCCGAGGGGGGCCTTGGACCAGGGATATGTTTTATTGAAATGTCTGTAGAGTCCCAATGGTTTGAAAATAACAAACTATTAAAAACTATCTATGAAGGTAAGGGGTTCTGCAACATAGAAGATCATATGAAATCCCAGGAAACAGTGTCTGTAATACTCTAATGAGCTCACGGGTTTCTGTCACAAACTAAAAACTCTGCACAATTGTCCCTTACTAGTTGGAAATGAATTTCCCAGTGAGAGAAAATACATTTATACTTACAGCATTTATATAAATACACTTTTATCGGATTATTACCTTTAAGGCGCCTTGTTTTTTTATTGACAAATAAAATTTGTCATTGCAACTATTTATGTCAAATTGTTTTGTGCTTGTAGTCCTGGTTGTCCTGAAAAGAACACGACAAAACGCTTCAATACGACGTTAAATAAACATGAGGACTGGTCAGGCAGATATATAGCAAAACGCTTCAATACGAGGTTAAATAAATATGAAGACTGGTCAGGCAGATATATAGCAAAACGCTTCACTACGAGGTTAAATAAATATGAGAACTGGTCAGGCAGATATATAGTAAAACGCTTCACTATGAGGTTAAATAAATATGAGGACTGGTCAGGCAGATATACAGTAAAACGCTTCACTATGAGGCTAAATAAATATGAGGACTGGTCAGGCATTTCGATGAAAAGCGGATGTTTTCTGGTGTCTCAGGACTGAAAAGGGTTAAACTTATCACAGATTTGGGAATTTATTGATCACATGTAATCTGATTACAAAAAAAAAAAACATTGTAACTTTAACTAGTCATTGTAATCAAAATCATTGTAATCAGATTGTGAACTTTTTAAAACTAGATGATTACTTATTGGATTACATCAGAAAGGATGTTTACGGTAAAAACAAAAAAACATTATGAAAGTTTTCTGTTTTCTCAGTTCGATTCAATTCAGCTTTGAAACAAGGAGCAAGTTTACGTTTGTTCCACCTGAGTGAGTCTGACCGCAAGATGACGACACAACCAAATGTGTTTGATGGATCCTGTTTTGCCTTCTTCTAACGCCTCTTAAAGGGAAAGTAATCCCCCCCCCCAAAAAAAGTAATCAGATTACTAAATTTGGGGTAATCCAAAAGCTATGTGACTGATTACAACTTTTGGACAGGTAACTGGTAGCTATAACATTGGGCATGAGGTTAGGAAGTGCAGCTCAGTTTCCACCTCATTTTGTGGGCAGTGAGCCAAGTCTTTTCTTGAGAGACATGTCTGCCTACGGCGGCCTTTCTCAATAGCAAGGCTATCCTCACTGAGTCTGTACATTTAGAAAGAAACCTACCCGACCCTGGTTAAGCACCACTTCCTTCATACCACCAGCAAGAGAGATGGAAACTGCTTATTGACACCATCATCATGAAAGGAAATGAAAATGTTACATTAACAATGGATCTTCAATAAGGAATATTCATGATATCCCTTGGAATTGGTAAGGTACTTATTCATTTTGTCAGAAAAGGCAGCTGTTGATTTTCATGCATTGCCTTCACATTGTTTCTGGGTGTAGGTTCACTTATTTGACTAAATTGAATATGAATTTCTGTGATCTCCATTTTGTACCCTAATCAGCCTGTGTTTGCGTCCTGCTGGTTTGAGTCCTATTGAATCAATCATAGCATGCTAACACAGGTTTACAAGAGATATTTGGTATTCTTAATGTGACTCAGACTGATACGGCACTGCTGCATTTTAAGCACACACGGAACACACACACACTCCTACACACACACACACACTCCTACACACACACACACACACACACTCCTATACACACACACACACACTCCTACACACACGGAACACACACACACTCCTACACACGGAACACACACACACTCCTACACACGGAACACACACACACTCCTACACACGGAACACACACACACACCTACACACGGAACACACACACACTACAACACACGGAACACACACACACTCCTACACACGGAACACACACACACTCCTACACACGGAACACACACACACTCCTACACACGGAACACACACACACTCCTACACACGGAACACACACACACTCCTACACACGGAACACACACACACTCCTACACACGGAACACACACACACTCCTACACTCTTAACACACACACTCTCATACACTCGGAACACACACACACTCCTACACACGGAACACACACACACTCCTACACACGGAACACACACACACTCCTACACACGGAACACACACACACACACACACACGGAACACACACACACACACACACTCCTACACACACACACACACTCCTACACACACACACACACACGGAACACACACACACACTCCTACACACACACACACTCCTACACACACACACACACACACACGGAACACACACACACACACACACTCCTACACACACACACACTCCTACACACACACACACACACACTCCTACACACACACACACACACTCCTACACACACACACACACACTCCTACACACACACACTCCTACACACACACACACCTCACACACACACACACACACACACACACACACACACACACACACACACACACACACACACACACACACACACACACACACACACACACACACACACACTCCTACACACACTCACACACTCCTACACACACTCACACACTCCTACACACACACACACACACACACACACACACACACACACACACACACACACACACACACACACACACACTCACACACACGGCTACTTTCACAGACGTTAGGGTAAATTCAACATAGGCAACAACAACAACAACAAAAACATGTTATGGGGGCAAAAAGGAAAGAGGGAAGACAGGAATGAAGAGGAGTAAATTCAGTTTGTGAAAAAAGAACGGAGTTATGAAAACCAGGACTTGTAAAGGAACCTGTCAATGGGACACATGCTACATGCATCTGACAAATGATATACAATAACACAGAGGACAACCTCCAAAACCAAACAAAAAACTAACCAATAAGTTGTAAAGAGGGCACAACAGCACATTTCCCACCCTCAGGGGACAGAAAAGATTTGGCCTGGTTCCCCAGATCCTCAAAAAGTTCTACAGCTGCACCATCGAGAGCATCCTGACCAGTTGCATCACCGCCTGGTATGGCAACAACTCAGCATCCAGCTCAGAAAGGCGCTACAGAGTGTAGTGTGCTCTGCCCAGTACATCACTGCGACCAAATTTCCTGCCATCCAGGACCTCCAGTACTGGTCAAAAGTCTGGAAACACCTACTCATTCCTGGGTTCTTCTTTATTTTCAATATTTTCTACATTGTAGAATAATAGTGAAGACATCAAAACTATGAAATAACACATGTAGTAGCCCAAAAAAAATTGAAAGCATCTAAAAAATTGTTTTATATTTGAGATTCTTTAAAGTAGCCACCCTTTGCTGGGATGACAGCTTTGCACACTCTTGGCATTTTTCTCAACCAGCTTCATGAGGTAGTCACCTGGAATGCATTTCAATTAACAGGTCTGCCGTGTTAAAATTTCATTTGTTTAATTTATTTTCTTCCATAAGTCCATATGTCCATATTATGGCAAGAACAGCTCAAATAAGTAGAGAAATGATAGTTCATCATGACTTTAAGACATGAAGATCAGTCAATGCAGAAAATTTGAAGAACTTTGAAAGTTTCGTCAAATTTAGTCGCAAAAACGATCAAGGACTATGATGAAAGTGGCTCTCATGAAGACCACCACAGGAAAGGAAGGCCCAGAGTTACCTCTGATGTAGAGGATAAGTTCATTAGAGTTACCTGGCTCTCATTAGGACCGCCACAGGAAAGGAAGACCCAGAGTTACCTCTGCTGCAGAGGATAAGTTCATTAGAGTTACCAGCCTCAGAATCTGCAGCCCAAATAAATGCTTCACAGAGTTGAAATTACAGACACATCTCAACATCAACTGTTCAGTGGAGACCGTGTTAATCAGGCCGCTGTGCACTTAACCACCATGTGAAGTTCATCATGACTTATGTCATCTGTCTATAAACTCTTAATGCTTTTCCACATGGTGTGGCAGTAGGCGAAACGTAAGACGTGGTGGATACTCCAAGTTGAATTCGACATGACGGATAATATATCAATATTCACCCAAAACTGCATTTCCTATGAAATTGTTGCATAATCTGATCCACAGACAATTATTCCACCTTGTTTAGCACATTTAGCTTTGTAGACATTAGGACATCTTGCCAGTAAATGTGCTGTTTCAATCAGGCTTTTAGTATGTGTCGTGTAATTCACCTGCATAAAATGTTTGGATGGAAGTATTTTTTTTTCAGCAAAAAGGAAGAAGCAATTTATTTCCCTCTTACTTCCTGTGTCAGTAAACATGTTTTAAACAGAATTACGTGGATCATAGCAGCTAACAACGTGCTGCAGGAGATATTTTCAGTCCATTCCTCAAGACTGGAGACAGATTGAATTAGTGTCAAACGCAGCTGTGTGGATTCTACCTTGTATCTCTAGATGGCTGGTCGGCAGTACACAGCAGGTAGTGAAAGAGCTACAGGTCTACAGCAGACAGCAGGTAGTGACAGAACTACAGGTCTACAGCAGACAGCAGGTAGTGACAGAACTACAGGTCTACAGCAGGTAGTGACAGAACTACAGGTCTACAACAGACAGCAGGTAGTGACAGAGCTACAGGTCTACAACAGGTAGTGTGAGAACTACAGGTCTACAGCAGACAGCAGGTAGTGACAGAACTAAAGGTCTACAGCAGGTAGTGACAGAACTACAGGTCTACAGCAGACAGCAGGTAGTGACAGAACTACAGGTCTACAGCAGACAGCAGGTAGTGACAGAGCTACAGGTCTACAGCAGACAGCAGGTAGTGACAGAACTACAGGTCTACAGCAGACAGCAGGTAGTGACAGAGCTACAGGTCTACAGCAGACAGCAGGTAGTGACAGAACTACAGGTCTACAGCAGGTAGTGAAAGAGTTACAGGTCTACAGCAGACAGAAGGTAGTGACAGAACTACAGGTCTACAGCAGACAGCAGGTAGTGACAGAACTACAGGTCTAGAGCAGGTAGTGACAGAGCTACAGGTCTACAGCAGGTAGTGACAGAGATACAGGTCTACAGCAGGTAGTGACAGAGCTACAGGTCTACAGCAGTTAGTGACAGAGCTACAGGTCTATAGCAGACAGCAGGTAGTGACAGAACTACAGGTCTACAGCAGGTAGTGACAGAGAAACAGGTCTACAGCAGACAGCAGGTAGTGACAGAGCTACAGGTCTACAGCAGGTAGTGACAGAGCTACAGGTCTACAGCAGACAGCAGGTAGTGACAGAACTACAGGTCTACAGCAGACAGCAGGTAGTGACAGAACTACAGGTCTACAGCAGACAGCAGGTAGTGACAGAACTACAGGTCTACAACAGACAGCAGGTAGTGACAGAACTACAGGTCTACAGCAGACAGCAGGTAGTGACAGAGCTACAAGTCTACAGCAGACAGCAGGTAGTGACAGAACTACAGGTCTACAGCAGGTAGTGACAGAACTACAGGTCTACAGCAGGTAGTGACAGAACTACAGGTCTACAGCAGGTAGTGACAGAGCTACAGGTCTACAGCAGGTAGTGACAGAGATACAGGTCTACAGCAGGTAGTGACAGAGATACAGGTCTACAGCAGGTAGTGACAGAGCTACAGGTCTATAGCAGACAGCAGGTAGTGACAGAGCAACAGGTCTACAGCAGGTAGTGACAGAGATACAGTTCTACAGCAGACAGCAGGTAGTGACAGAGCTACAGGTCTACAGCAGGTAGTGACAGAGCTACAGGTCTACAGCAGACAGCAGGTAGTGACAGAACTACAGGTCTACAGCAGACAGCAGGTAGTGACAGAGCTACAGGTCTACAGCAGACAGCAGGTAGTGACAGAACTACAGGTCTACAGCAGGTAGTGACAGAACTACAGGTCTACAGCAGACAGCAGCTAGTGACAGAACTACAGGTCTACAGCAGACAGCAGGTAGTGACAGAGCTACAGGTCTACAGCAGACAGCAGGTAGTGACAGAACTACAGGTCTACAGCAGACAGCAGGTAGTGACAGAGCTACAGGTCTACAGCAGACAGCAGGTAGTGACAGAACTACAGGTCTACAGCAGGTAGTGACAGAACTACAGGTCTACAGCAGGTAGTGAAAGAACTACAGGTCTACAGCAGGTAGTGACAGAACTACAGGTCTACAGCAGGTAGTGACGGAGCTACAGGTCTACAGCAGGTAGTGACAGAGATACAGGTCTACAGCAGGTAGTGACAGAGCTACAGGTCTATAGCAGACAGCAGGTAGTGACAGAGCTACAGGTCTACAGCGGGTAGTGACAGAGATACAGGTCTACAGCAGACAGCAGGTAGTGACAGAGATACAGGTCTACAGCAGGTAGTGACAGAGCTACAGGTCTACAGCAGGTAGTGACAGAACTACAGGTCTACTGCAGGTAGTGACAGAACTACAGGTCTACAGCAGGTAGTGACAGAGCTACAGGTCTACAGCAGACAGCAGGTAGTGACAGAACTACAGGTCTACAGCAGACAGCAGGTAGTGACAGAACTACAGGTCTACAGCAGGTAGTGACAGAACTACAGGTCTACAGCAGGTAGTGACAGAGCTACAGGTCTACAGCAGGTAGTGACAGAGATACAGGTCTACAGCATTTAGTGACAGAGATACAGGTCTACAGCAGGTAGTGACAGAGCTACAGCAGACAGCAGGTAGTGACAGAGCTACAGGTCTACAGCAGGTAGTGACAAAGATACAGGTCTACAGCAGACAGCAGGTAGTGACAGAGCTACAGGTCTACAGCAGGTAGTAACAGAGCTACAGGTCTACAGCAGGTAGTGACAGAGCTACAGGTCTACAGCAGACAGCAGGTAGTGACAGAACTACAGGTCTACAGCAGACAGCAGTTAGTGACAGAACTACAGGTCTACAACAGGTAGTGACAGAACTACAAGTCTACAGCAGACAGCAGGTAGTGACAGAACTACAGGTCTACAGCAGACTGCAGGTAGTGCAGAACTACAGGTCTACAGCAGGTAGTGACAGAACTACAGGTCTACAGCAGACAGCAGGTAGTGACAGAACTACAGGTCTACAGCAGGTAGTGCAGAACTACAGGTCTACAGCAGACAGCAGGTAGTGACAGAACTACAGGTCTACAGCAGGTAGTGACAGAACTACAGGTCTACAGCAGGTAGTGACAGAACTACAGGTCTACAGCAGACAGCACGAAGTGACAGAACTACAGGTCTACAGCAGGTAGTGACAGAACTACAGGTCTACAGCAGACAGCAGGTAGTGACAGAGCTACAGGTCTACAGCAGGTAGTGACAGAACTACAGGTCTACAGCAGACAGCAGGTTGTGACAGAACTACAGGTCTACAGCAGACAGCAGTTAGTGCAGGACTACAGGTTTACAGCAGGTAGTGACAGAGCTACAGGTCTACAGCAGACAGCAGGTAGTGACAGAACTACAGGTCTACAGCAGGTAGTGACAGAACTACAGGTCTACAGCAGGTAGTGACAGAGCTACAGGTCTACAGCAGGTAGTGACAGAGCTACAGGTCTACAGCAGGTAGTGACAGAGATACAGGTCTACAGCAGGTAGTGACAGAGCTACAGCAGACAGCAGGTAGTGACAGAGCTACAGTTCTACAGCAGGTAGTGACAAAGATACAGGTCTACAGCAGACAGCAGGTAGTGACAGAGCTACAGGTCTACAGCAGGTAGCAACAGAGCTACAGGTCTACAGCAGGTAGTGACAGAGCTACAGGTCTACAGCAGACAGCAGGTAGTGACAGAACTACAGGTCTACAGCAGACAGCAGGTAGTGACAGAACTACAGGTCTACAGCAGGTAGTGCAGAACTACAGGTCTACAGCAGACAGCAGGTAGTGACAGAACTACAGGTCTACAGCAGACAGCAGGTAGTGCAGAACTACAGGTCTACAGCAGGTAGTGACAGAGCTACAGGTCTACAGCAGACAGCAGGTAGTGACAGAACTACAGGTCTACAGCAGGTAGTGACAGAACTACAGGTCTACAGCAGGTAGTGACAGAGATACAGGTCTACAGCAGGTAGTGACAGAGCTACAGCAGGTAGTGACAGAGCTACAGGTCTACAGCAGGTAGTGACAAAGATACAGGTCTACAGCAGACAGCAGGTACTGACAGAGCTACAGGTCTACAGCAGGTAGTAACAGAGCTACAGGTCTACAGCAGGTAGTGACAGAGCTACAGGTCTACAGCAGACAGCAGTTGGTGACAGAACTACAGGTCTACAGCAGACAGCAGGTAGTGACAGAACTACAGGTCTACAGCAGACAGCAGGTAGTGCAGAACTACAGGTCTACAGCAGGTAGTGACAGAACTACAGGTCTACAGCAGACAGCAGGAAGTGACAGAACTACAGGTCTACAGCAGGTAGTGACAGAACTACAGGTCTACAGCAGACAGCAGGTAGTGACAGAACTACAGGTCTACAGCAGACAGCAGGTAGTGACAGAACTACAGGTCTACAACAGGTAGTGACAGAACTACAGGTCTACAGCAGACAGCAGGTAGTGACAGAACTACAGGTCTACAGCAGGTAGTGACAGAACTACAGGTCTACAGCAGGTAGTGACAGAACTACAGGTCTACAGCAGGTAGTGCAGAACTACAGGTCTACAGCAGGTAGTGACAGAACTACAGGTCTACAGCAGACAGCAGGTAGTGACAGAACTACAGGTCTACAGCAGGTAGTGACAGAACTACAGGTCTACAGCAGGTAGTGACAGAACTACAGGTCTACAGCAGGTAGTGACAGAACTACAGGTCTACAGCAGACAGCAGGTAGTGACAGAACTACAGGTCTACAGCAGGTAGTGACAGAACTACAGGTCTACAGCAGACAGCAGGTAGTGACAGAACAACAGGTCTACAACAGACAGCAGGTAGTGACAGAACTACAGGTCTACAGCAGGTAGTGCAGAACTACAGGTCTACAGCAGACAGCAGGAAGAGACAGAACTACAGGTCTACATCAGGTAGTGACAGAACTACAGGTCTACAGCAGACAGCAGGTAGTGACAGAACTACAGGTCTACAGCAGGTAGTGCAGAACTACAGGTCTACAGCAGACAGCAGGTAGTGACAGAACTACAGGTCTACAGCAGACAGCAGGTAGTGCAGAACTACAGGTCTACAGCAGGTAGTGACAGAACTACAGGTCTACAGCAGACAGCAGGAAGTGACAGAACTACAGGTCTACAGCAGGTAGTGACAGAACTACAGGTCTACAGCAGACAGCAGGTAGTGACAGAACTACAGGTCTACAGCAGACAGCAGGTAGTGACAGAACTACAGGTCTACAACAGGTATTGACAGAACTACAGGTCTACAGCAGACAGCAGGTAGTGACAGAACTACAGGTCTACAGCAGGTAGTGACAGAACTACAGGTCTACAGCAGGTAGTGACAGAACTACAGGTCTACAGCAGGTAGTGCAGAACTACAGGTCTACAGCAGGTAGTGACAGAACTACAGGTCTACAGCAGACAGCAGGTAGTGACAGAACTACAGGTCTACAGCAGGTAGTGACAGAACTACAGGTCTACAGCAGGTAGTGCAGAACTACAGGTCTACAGCAGGTAGTGACAGAACTACAGGTCTACAGCAGACAGCAGGTAGTGACAGAACTACAGGTCTACAGCAGGTAGTGACAGAGCTACAGGTAGACAGCAGGTAGTGACAGAGCTACAGGTCTACAGCAGACAGCAGGTAGTGACAGAACTACAGGTCTACAGTAGACAGCAGGTAGTGACAGAACTACAGGTCTACAGCAGACAGAAGGTAGTGACAGAACTACAGGTCTACAGCAGACAGCAGGTAGTGACAGAACTACAGGTCTACAGCAGGTAGTGACAGAACTACAGGTCTAACGCAGGTAGTGACAGAACTACAGGTCTACAGCAGGTAGTGACAGAACTACAGGTCTACAACAGACAGCAGGTAGTGACAGAACTACAGGTCTACAGCAGACAGCAGGTAGTGACAGAACTACAGGTCTACAGCAGGTAGTGACAGAACTACAGGTCTACAGCAGGTAGTGACAGAACTACAGGTCTACAGCAGGTAGTGACAGAACTACAGGTCTACAACAGACAGCAGGTAGTGACAGAACTACAGGTCTACAGGTCTACAGCAGGTAGTGACAGAACTACAGGTCTACAGCAGACAGCAGGTAGTGACAGAACTACAGGTCTACAGCAGGGTCTAGCAGGTAGTGACAGAACTACAGGTCTACAGCAGGTAGTGACAGAACTACAGGTCTACAGCAGAACTACACACAGCAGGTAGTGACAGAACTACAGGTCTACAGCAGGAACTACAGGTCTACAGCAGGTAATGACAGAGAACTACAGGTCTACAGCAGACTACAGGTCTACAGCAGGTAGTGACAGAACTACAGGTCTACAGCAGGTAGTGACAGAACTACAGGTCTACAGCAGGTAGTGACAGAACTACAGGTCTACAGCAGACAGTAGTGACAGAACTACAGGTCTACAGCAGACAGCAGAACTAGTGACAGAACTACAGGTCTACAGCAGGTAGTGACAGAACTACAGGTCTACAGCAGGTAGTGACAGAACTACAGGTCTACAGCAGGTAGTGACAGAACTACAGGTCTACAGCAGAACTAGGTCTAGGTAGTGACAGAACTACAGGTCTACAGTAGACAGCAGGTAGTGACAGAACTACAGGTCTACAGCAGACAGAAGGTAGTGACAGAGCTACAGGTCTACAGCAGACAGCAGGTAGTGACAGAACTACAGGTCTACAGCAGACAGCAGATAGTGACAGAACTACAGGTCTACAGCAGACAGCAGGTAGTGACAGAACTACAGGTCTACAGCAGGTAGTGACAGAACTACGGGTCTACAGCAGGTAGTGACAGAACTACAGGTCTACAGCAGGTAGTGACAGAACTACAGGTCTACAGCAGGTAGTGACAGAACTACAGGTCTACAGCAGGTAGTGACAGAACTACAGGTCTACAGCAGGTAGTGACAGAACTACAGGTCTACAACAGACAGCAGGTAGTGACAGAACTACAGGTCTACAGCAGACAGCAGGTAGTGACAGAACTACAGGTCTACAGCAGGTAGTGACAGAACTACAGGTCTACAGCAGACAGCAGGTAGTGACAGAACTACAGGTCTACAGCAGGTAGTGACAGAACTACAGGTCTACAGCAGGTAGTGACAGAACTACAGGTCTACAGCAGAGTGACAGAACTACAGGTCTACAGCAGGTAGTGACAGAACTACAGGTCTACAGCAGGTAGTGACAGAACTACAGGTCTACAGCAGACAGCAGGTAGTGACAGAACTACAGGTCTACAGCAGGTAGTGACAGGTAGTGACAGAACTAGCAGGTAGTGACTACAGAACTACAGGTCTACAGCAGGTAGTGACAGAACTACAGGTCTACAGCAGGTAGTGACAGAACTACAGGTCTACAGCAGGTAGTGACAGAACTACAGGTCTACAGCAGGTAGTGACAGAACTACAGGTCTACACAGCAGAACTACAGGTCTACAGCAGGTAGTGACAGAACTACAGGTCTACAGCAGGTAGTGACAGAACTACAGGTCTACAGCAGGTAGTGACAGAACTACAGGTCTACAGCAGGTAGTGACAGAACTACAGGTCTACAGCAGGTAGTGACAGAACTACAGGTCTACAGCAGGTAGTGACAGAACTACAGGTCTACAGCAGGTAGTGACAGAACTACAGGTCTACAGCAGGTAGTGACAGAACTACAGGTCTAGTGACAGCAGGTAGTGACAGAACTACAGGTCTACAGCAGGTAGTGACAGAACTACAGGTCTACAGCAGGTAGTGACAGAACTACAGGTAGTGACAGAACTACAGGTCTACAGCAGGTAGTGACAGAACTACAGGTCTACAGCAGGTAGTGACAGAACTACAGGTCTACAGCAGAACTACAGTAGTGACAGAACTACAGGTCTACAGCAGGTAGTGACAGAACTACAGGTCTACAGCAGGTAGTGACAGAACTACAGGTCTACAGCAGGTAGTGACAGAACTACAGGTCTACAGCAGACAGAACTAGGTCTACAGTGACAGAACTACAGGTCTACAGCAGGTAGTGACAGAACTACAGGTCTACAGCAGGTAGTGACAGAACTACAGGTCTACAGCAGACAGCAGGTAGTGACAGAACTACAGGTCTACAGCAGGTAGTGACAGAACTACAGGTCTACAGCAGGTAGTGACAGAACTACAGGTCTACAGCAGGTACAGAACAGGTAGTGACAGAACTACAGGTCTACAGCAGGTAGTGACAGAACAGCAGGTACAGGTCTACAGACAGGTAGTGACAGAACTACAGGTCTACAGCAGAACTAGGTAGTGACAGAACTACAGGTCTACAGCAGGTAGTGACAGAACTACAGGTCTACAGCAGGTAGTGACAGAACTACAGGTCTACAGCAGGTAGTGACAGAACTACAGGTAGCAGGTAGTGACAGAACTACAGGTCTACAGCAGGTAGTGACAGAACTACAGGTCTACAGCAGACAGCAGGTAGTGACAGAACTACAGGTCTACAGCAGGTAGTGACAGAACTACAGGTCTACAGCAGACAGCAGGTAGTGACAGAACTACAGGTCTACAGCAGGTAGTGACAGAACTACAGGTCTACAGCAGGTAGTGACAGAACTACAGGTCTACAGCAGGTAGTGACAGAACTACAGGTCTACAGCAGGTAGTGACAGAACTACAGGTCTACAGCAGGTAGCAGGTGACAGAACTACAGGTCTACAGCAGGTGACAGAACTGACAGAACAGAACTACAGGTCTACAGCAGGTAGTGACAGAACTACAGGTCTACAGCAGGTAGTGACAGAACTACAGGTCTACAGCAGGTAGTGACAGAACTACAGGTCTACAGCAGGTAGTGACAGAACTACAGGTCTACAGGTCAGCAGACAGCAGGTAGTGACAGAACTACAGGTCTACAGCAGGTAGTGACAGAACTACAGGTCTACAGCAGGTAGTGACAGAACTCTACAGCAGGTCTACAGGTCAGACAGCAGGTAGTGACAGAACTACAGGTCTACAGCAGGGTCTACAGCAGGTAGTGACAGAACTACAGGTCTACAGCAGGTAGTGACAGAACTACAGGTCTACAGAACTACAGGTCTACAGCAGAGTGACAGAACTAGTGACAGAAGTGACAGAACTACAGGTCTACAGCAGGTAGTGACAGAACTACAGGTCTACAGCAGGTAGTGACAGAACTACAGGTCTACAGCAGACAGCAGGTAGTGACAGAACTACAGGTCTACAGCAGAGTGACAGAACTACAGGTCTACAGCAGGTAGTGACAGAACTACAGGTCTACAGCAGGTAGTGACAGAACTACAGGTCTACAGCAGACAGCAGGAAGTGACAGAACTACAGGTCTACAGCAGGTAGTGACAGAACTACAGGTCTACAGCAGACAGAACAGGTCTAGTGACAGAACTACAGGTCTACAGCAGGTAGTGACAGACAGCAGGTAGTGACAGAACTACAGGTCTACAGCAGGTAGTGACAGAACTACAGGTCTACAGCAGGTAGTGACAGAACTACAGGTCTACAGCAGACAGCAGACAGAACTACAGGTCTACAGCAGGTAGTGACAGAACTACAGGTCTACAGCAGGTAGTGACAGAACTACAGGTCTACAGCAGGTAGTGACAGAACTACAGGTCTACAGCAGGTAGTGACAGAACTACAGGTCTACAGACAGCAGGTAGTGACAGAACTACAGGTCTACAGCAGGTAGTGACAGAACTACAGGTCTACAGCAGACAGCAGGTAGTGACAGAACTACAGGTCTACAGCAGCAGGTAGTGACAGAACTACAGGTCTACAGCAGGTAGTGCAGAACTACAGGTCTACAGCAGACAGCAGGAAGTGACAGAACTACAGGTCTACAGCAGGTAGTGACAGAACTACAGGTCTACAGCAGGTAGTGACAGAACTACAGGTCTACAGCAGACAGCAGGTGTGACAGAACTACAGGTCTACAGCAGGTAGTGACAGAACTACAGGTCTACAGCAGGTAGTGACAGAACTACAGTCTACAGCAGACAGCAGGTGACAGAACTACAGGTCTACAGCAGGTAGTGACAGAACTACAGGTCTACAGCAGGTAGTGACAGAACTACACAGGTAGTGACAGAACTACAGGTCTAGCAGGTAGTGACAGAACTACAGGTCTACAGCAGGTAGTGACAGAACTACAGGTCTACAGCAGACAGAACAGCAGGTAGGAACTACAGGTGACAGAACTACAGGTCTACAGCAGGTAGTGACAGAACTACAGGTCTACAGCAGGTAGTGACAGAACTACAGGTCTACAGCAGGTAGTGACAGAACTACAGGTCTAGTGACAGAACAGACAGCAGGTAGTGACAGAACTACAGGTCTACAGCAGGTAGTGACAGAACTACAGGTCTACAGACAGAACAGGTAGTGACAGAGCTACAGGTCTACAGCAGACAGCAGGTAGTGACAGAACTACAGGTCTGACAGAACTAGACAGCAGGTAGTGACAGAACTACAGGTCTACAGCAGACAGTAAGTGACAGAACTAGTGAGGTAGTGAGAACTACAGGTCTACAGCAGGGTAGTGACAGAACTACAGGTCTAGTAGTGACAGAACTACAGGTCTACAGCAGGTAGTGACAGAACTACAGGTCTACAGGTGACAGAACTACAGGTCTAGGTAGGTGACAGAACTACAGGTCTACAGCAGACAGGGTAGTGACAGAACTACAGGTCTACAACAGACAGCAGGTAGTGACAGAACTACAGGTCTACAGCAGACAGCAGGTAGTGACAGAACTACAGGTCTACAGCAGGTAGTGACAGAACTACAGGTCTACAGCAGGTAGTGACAGAACTACAGGTCTACAGTGACAGACAGCAGGTAGTGACAGAACTACAGGTCTACAGCAGGTAGTGACAGAACTACAGGTCTAACAGACAGCAGGTAGTGACAGAACTACAGGTCTCTACAGCAGACAGCAGGTAGTGACAGAACTACAGGTCTACAAGGGTAGTGACAGACAGCAGGTAGTGACAGAACTACAGGTCTACAGCAGGTAGTGACAGAACTACAGGTCTACAGCAGGTAGTGACAGAACTACAGGTCTACAGCAGGTAGTGACAGAACTACAGGTCTACAGCAGGTAGTGACAGAACTACAGGTCTACAGCAGACAGCAGGTAGTGACAGAACTACAGGTCTACAGCAGGTAGTGACAGAACTACAGGTCTACAGCAGACAGCAGGTAGTGACAGAACTACAGGTCTACAGCAGGTAGTGACAGAACTACAGGTCTACAGCAGGTAGTGACAGAACTACAGGTCTACAGCAGGCAGGTAGTGACAGAACTACAGGTCTACAGCAGACAGCAGGTAGTGACAGAACTACAGGTCTACAGCAGGTAGTGACAGAACTACAGGTCTACAGCAGACAGCAGGTAGTGACAGAACTACAGGTCTACAGCAGACAGCAGGTAGTGACAGAACTACAGGTCTACAGCAGACAGCAGGTAGTGACAGAACTACAGGTCTACAGCAGGTAGTGACAGAACTACAGGTCTACAGCAGACAGTGACAGAAGAACTACAGGTCTACAGCAGGTAGTGACAGAACTACAGGTCTACAGCAGGTAGTGACAGAACTACAGGTCTACAGCAGACAGCAGGTAGTGACAGAACTACAGGTCTACAGCAGGTAGTGACAGAACTACAGGTCTACAGCAGGTAGTGACAGAACTACAGGTCTACAGCAGGTAGTGACAGAACTACAGGTCTACAGCAGGTAGTGACAGAACTACAGGTCTACAGCAGGTAGTGACAGAACTACAGGTCTACAACAGACAGCAGGTAGTGACAGAACTACAGGTCTACAGCAGACAGCAGGTAGTGACAGAACTACAGGTCTACAGGTAGACAGAACTACAGGTCTACAGCAGGTAGTGACAGAACTACAGGTCTACAGCAGGTCTACAGAGGTAGTGACAGAACTACAGGTCTACAGCAGGTAGTGACAGAACTACAGGTCACAGCAGAACTACAGCAGGTAGGTAGTGACAGAACTACAGGTCTACAGCAGGTAGTGACAGAACTACAGGTCTAACGCAGGTACAGAACTGACAGAACAGAACTACAGGTCTACAGCAGACAGCAGGTAGTGACAGAACTACAGGTCTACAGCAGGTAGTGACAGACAGCAGGTAGTGACAGAACTACAGGTCTACAGCAGACAGCAGTGACAGAACTAGTGACAGAACTACAGGTCTACAGCAGGTAGTGACAGAACTACAGGTCTACAGCAGGTAGTGACAGAACTACAGGTCTACAGCAGGTAGTGACAGAACTACAGGTCTACAAGGTAGTGACAGAACAGGTCTACAGCAGACAGCAGGTAGTGACAGAACTACAGGTCTACAGCAGGTAGTGACAGAACAGGTCTACAGCAGGTAGTGACAGAACTACAGGTCTACAGCAGACAGCAGGTAGTGACAGAACTACAGGTCTACAGCAGACAGTAGTGACAGAACTACAGGTCTACAGCAGGTAGTGACAGAACTACAGGTCTACAGCAGACAGCAGGTAGTGACAGAACTACAGGTCTACAGCAGGTAGTGACAGAGCAGAACTACAGGTCTACAGCAGGTAGTGACAGAGCTACAGGTCTACAGCAGGTAGTGACAGAACTACAGGTATACAGCAGGTAGTGACAGAACTACAGGTCTACAGCAGGTAGTGACAGAACTACAGGTCTACAGCAGACAGTAGTGACAGAACTACAGGTCTACAGCAGGTAGGTGACAGAACTACAGGTCTACAGCAGGTGACAGAACTGACAGGTCTACAGGTGACAGAACTACAGGTCTACAGCAGTAGTGACAGAACTACAGGTCTACAGCAGGTAGTGACAGAACTACAGGTCTACAGCAGGTAGTGACAGAACTCTACAGGTGACAGAACTACAGGTCTACAGACAGCAGGTAGTGGTCTACAGAGGTAGTGACAGAGCTACAGGTCTACAGCAGACAGCAGGTAGTGACAGAACTACAGG
Organism: Oncorhynchus masou masou; assembly: GCF_036934945.1. Lineage (NCBI taxonomy): Eukaryota > Metazoa > Chordata > Actinopteri > Salmoniformes > Salmonidae > Oncorhynchus > Oncorhynchus masou. Next base: position 96,543,206 of record NC_088242.1, read on the forward strand.
TCTACAGCAGGTAGTGACAGAACTACAGGTCTACAGCAGGTAGTGACAGAACTACAGGTCTACAGCAGACAGCAGGTAGTGACAGAACTACAGGTCTACAGCAGGTAGTGACAGAACTACAGGTCTACAGCAGGTAGTGACAGAACTACAGGTCTACAGCAGGTAGTGACAGAACTACAGGTCTACAGCAGGTAGTGACAGAACAGACAGAGGTAGTGACAGAACTCAGGTCTACAGCAGGTAGTGACAGAACTACAGGTCTACAGCAGGTAGTGACAGAACTACAGGTCTACAGCAGACAGAACTACAGGTCTACAGTGACAGAACTACAGGTCTACAGCAGACAGCAGGTAGTGACAGAACTACAGGTCTACAGCAGACAGCAGCAGGTAGTGACAGAACTACAGGTCTACAGCAGGTACAGAACTGACAGAACAGGTACAGGGTCTACAGCAGACAGGGTAGTGACAGAACTACAGGTCTACAGCAGGTAGTGACAGAACTACAGGTCTACAGCAGGTAGTGACAGAACTACAGGTCTACAGCAGACAGCAGGTAGTGACAGAACTACAGGTCTACAGCAGGTAGTGACAGAACTACAGGTCTACAGCAGGTAGTGACAGAACTACAGGTCTACAGCAGGTAGTGACAGAACTACAGGTCTAGTAGTGACAGAACTACAGGTCTACAGCAGGTAGTGACAGAACTACAGGTCTACAGCAGGTAGTGACAGAACTACAGGTCTACAGCAGGTAGTGACAGAAGTGACAGAACTACGGGTCTACAGCAGGTAGTGACAGAACTACAGGTCTACAGCAGGTAGTGACAGAACTACAGGTCTACAGCAGACAGCAGGTAGTGACAGAACTACAGGTCTACAGCAGACAGCAGGTAGTGACAGAACTACAGGTCTACAGCAGGTAGTGACAGAACTACAGGTCTACAGCAGGTAGTGACAGAACTACAGGTCTACAGCAGGTAGTGACAGAACTACAGGTCTACAGCAGGTAGTGACAGAACTACAGGTCTACAGCAGACAGCAGGTAGTGACAGAACTACAGGTCTACAGCAGGTAGTGACAGAACTACAGGTCTACAGCAGGTAGTGACAGAACTACAGCAGGTAGTGACAGAACTACAGGTCTACAGGACAGCAGGTAGTGACAGAACTACAGGTCTACAGAACAGCAGGTAGTGACAGAACTACAGGTCTACAGCAGGTAGTGACAGAACTACAGGTCTACAGCAGGTAGTGACAGAACTACAGGTCTACAGGTAGTGACAGAACTACAGGTCTACAGAACTACAGGTCTACAGACAGGTAGTGACAGAACTACAGGTCTACAGCAGGTAGTGACAGAACTACAGGTCTACAGCAGGTAGTGACAGAACTACAGGTCTACAGCAGGTAGTGACAGAACTACAGGTCTACAGCAGGTAGTGACAGAACTACAGGTCTACAGCAGGTAGTGACAGAGCTACAGGTCTACAGCAGACAGCAGGTAGTGACAGAACTACAGGTCTACAGCAGCAGTAGTGACAGAACTACAGGTCTACAGCAGACAGTAGTGACAGAACTACAGGTCTACAGCAGACAGCAGGTAGTGACAGAACTACAGGTCTACAGCAGGTAGTGACAGAACTACAGGTCTACAGCAGGTAGTGACAGAACTACAGGTCAGAACTACAGGTCAGCAGGTAGTGACAGTGACAGAACTACAGGTCTACAGCAGGTAGTGACAGAACTACAGGTCTACAGCAGGTAGTGACAGAACTACAGGTCTACAGCAGGTAGTGACAGAACTACAGGTCTACAGCAGACAGCAGGTAGACAGAACTACAGGTCTACAGCAGGTAGTGACAGAACTACAGGTCTACAGCAGGTAGTGACAGAACTACAGGTCTACAGCAGGTAGTGACAGAACTACAGGTCTACAGCAGGTAGTGACAGAACTACAGGTCTACAGCAGCAGAACTACAGGTCTACAGTGTGACAGAACTACAGGTCTACAGCAGGTAGTGACAGAACTACAGGTCTACAGCAGGTAGTGACAGAACTACAGGTCTACAGCAGGTAGTGACAGAACTAGGTCTACAGCAGGTAGTGACAGAACTACAGGTCTACAGCAGGTAGTGACAGAACTACAGGTCTACAGCAGGTAGTGACAGAACTACACAGGTCTAGAACAGGTCTACAGCAGTAGTGACAGAACTACAGGTCTACAGCAGACAGTAGTGACAGAACTACAGGTCTACAGGTAGTGACAGAACTACAGGTCTACAGGGTAGTGACAGAACTACAGGTCTACAGCAGGTAGTGACAGAACTACAGGTCTACAGCAGGTAGTGACAGAACTACAGGTCTACAGCAGGTAGTGACAGAACTACAGGTCTACAGCAGGTAGTGACAGAACTACAGGTCTACAGCAGGTAGTGACAGAACTACAGGTCTACAGCAGGTAGTGACAGAACTACAGGTCTACAGCAGGTAGTGACAGAACTACAGGTCTACAGCAGGTAGTGACAGAACTACAGGTCTACAGCAGGTAGTGACAGAACTACAGGTCTACAGCAGGTAGTGACAGAACTACAGGTCTACAGCAGGTAGTGACAGAACTACAGGTCTACAGCAGGTAGTGACAGAACTACAGGTCTACAGCAGGTAGTGACAGAACTACAGGTCTACAGCAGGTAGTGACAGAACTACAGGTCTACAGCAGGTAGTGACAGAACTACAGGTCTACAGCAGGTAGTGACAGAACTACAGGTCTACAGCAGGTAGTGACAGAACTACAGGTCTACAGCAGGTAGTGACAGAACTACAGGTCTACAGCAGGTAGTGACAGAACTACAGGTCTACAGCAGGTAGTGACAGAACTACAGGTCTACAGCAGGTAGTGACAGAACTACAGGGTCTACAGGTAGTGACAGAACTACAGGTCTACAGCAGGTAGTGACAGAACTACAGGTCTACAGCAGGTAGTGACAGAACTACAGGTCTACAGCAGGTAGTGACAGAACTACAGGTCTACAGCAGGTAGTGACAGAACTACAGGTCTACAGCAGGTAGTGACAGAACTACAGGTCTACAGCAGGTAGTGACAGAACTACAGGTCTACAGCAGGTAGTGACAGAACTACAGGTCTACAGCAGGTAGTGACAGAACTACAGGTCTACAGCAGGTAGTGACAGAACTACAGGTCTACAGCAGGTAGTGACAGAACTACAGGTCTACAGCAGGTAGTGACAGAACTACAGGTCTACAGCAGGTAGTGACAGAACTACAGGTCTACAGCAGACAGCAGGTAGTGACAGAACTACAGGTCTACAGCAGGTAGTGACAGAACTACAGGTCTACAGCAGGTAGTGACAGAACTACAGGTCTACAGCAGGTAGTGACTACAGGTCTACAGCAGGTAGTGACAGAACTACAGGTCAGGTCTACAGCAGGTAGTGACAGAACTACAGGTCTACAGCAGGTAGTGACAGAACTACAGGTCTACAGCAGGTAGTGACAGAACTACAGGTCTACAGCAGGTAGTGACAGAACTACAGGTCTACAGAACTACAGAACTCTCTACAGCAGGTAGTGACAGAACTACAGGTCTACAGCAGGTAGTGACAGAACTACAGGTCTACAGCAGGTAGTGACAGAACTACAGGTCTACAGCAGGTAGTGACAGAACTACAGGTCTACAGCAGGTAGTGACAGAACTACAGGTCTACAGCAGGTAGTGACAGAACTACAGGTCTACAGCAGGTAGTGACAGAACTACAGGTCTACAGCAGGTAGTGACAGAACTACAGGTCTACAGCAGGTAGTGACAGAACTACAGGTCTACAGCAGGTAGTGACAGAACTACAGGTCTACAGCAGGTAGTGACAGAACTACAGGTCTACAGCAGGTAGTGACAGAACTACAGGTCTACAGCAGGTAGTGACAGAACTACAGGTCTACAGCAGGTAGTGACAGAACTACAGGTCTACAGCAGGTAGTGACAGAACTACAGGTCTACAGCAGGTAGTGACAGAACTACAGGTCTAGGGTAGTGACAGAACTACAGGTCTACAGCAGACAGCAGGTAGTGACAGAACTACAGGTCTACAGCAGACAGGTCTAGCAGTAGTGACAGAACTACAGGTCTAGCAGACAGGTAGTGACAGAACTACAGGTCTACAGCAGGTAGTGACAGAACTACAGGTCTAGCAGGTAGTGACAGAACTACAGGTCTACAGCAGGTAGTGACAGAACTACAGGTCTACAGCAGGTAGTGACAGAACTACAGGTCTACAGCAGGTAGTGACAGAACTACAGGTCTACAGCAGGTAGTGACAGAACTACAGGTCTACAGCAGGTAGTGACAGAACTACAGGTCTACAGCAGGTAGTGACAGAACTACAGGTCTACAGCAGGTAGTGACAGAACTACAGGTCTACAGCAGGTAGTGACAGAACTACAGGTCTACAGCAGGTAGTGACAGAACTACAGGTAGTGACAGAACTACAGGTCTACAGCAGTCAGAACTACAGGTCTAGCAGACAGCAGGTAGTGACAGAACTACAGGTCTACAGCAGACAGCAGGTAGTGACAGAACTACAGGTCTACAGCAGGTAGTGACAGAACTACAGGTCTACAGCAGGTAGTGACAGAACTACAGGTCTACAGCAGGTAGTGACAGAACTACAGGTCTACAGCAGGTAGTGACAGAACTACAGGTCTACAGCAGAACTAGGTCAGGTAGTGACAGAACTACAGGTCTACAGCAGGTAGTGACAGAACTACAGGTCTACAGCAGGTAGTGACAGAACACAGGTCTAGGTGACAGAACTACAGGTCTACAGCAGGTAGTGACAGAACTACAGGTCTACAGCAGGTAGTGACAGAACTACAGGTCTACAGCAGGTAGTGACAGAACTACAGGTCTACAGCAGGTAGTGACAGAACTACTGGTCTACAGCAGGTAGTGACAGAACTACAGGTCTACAGCAGAACTACAGGTCTACAGCAGTAGTGACAGAACTACAGGTCTACAGCAGGTAGTGACAGAACTACAGGTCTACAGCAGACAGCAGGTAGTGACAGAACTACAGGTCTACAGCAGACAGCAGGTAGTGACAGAACTACAGGTCTACAGCAGGTAGTGACAGAACTACAGGTCTACAGCAGGTAGTGACAGAACTACAGGTCTACAGCAGGTAGTGACAGAACTACAGGTCTACAGCAGGTAGTGACAGAACTACAGGTCTACAGCAGGTAGTGACAGAACTACAGGTCTACAGCAGACAGGGTAGTGACAGAACTACAGGTCTACACAGCAGGTAGTGACAGAACTACAGGTCTACAGCAGGTAGTGACAGAACTACAGGTCTACAGCAGGTAGTGACAGAACTACAGGTCTACAGCAGGTAGTGACAGAACTACAGGTCTACAGCAGGTAGTGACAGAACTACAGGTCTACAGCAGGTAGTGACAGAACTACAGGTCTACAGCAGGTAGTGACAGAACAGGTAGTGACAGAACTACAGGTCTACAGCAGGTAGTGACAGAACTACAGGTCTACAGCAGGTAGTGACAGAACTACAGGTCTACAGCAGTGACAGAACTACAGGTAGTGACAGAACTACAGGTCTACAGCAGGTAGTGACAGAACTACAGGTCTACAGCAGGTAGTGACAGAACTACAGGTCTACAGCAGGTAGTGACAGAACTACAGGTCTACAGCAGGTAGTGACAGAACTACAGAACTACAGTCTACAGCAGGTAGTGACAGAACTACAGGTCTACAGCAGGTCTGACAGAACTACAGGTCTACAGCAGTAGTGACAGAACTACAGGTCTACAGCAGGTAGTGACAGAACTACAGGTCTACAGCAGGTAGTGACAGAACTACAGGTCTACAGCAGGTAGTGACAGAACTACAGGTCTACAGCAGGTAGTGACAGAACTACAGGTCTACAGCAGGTAGTGACAGAACTACAGGTCTACAGCAGGTAGTGACAGAACTACAGGTCTACAGCAGGTAGTGACAGAACTACAGGTCTACAGCAGGTAGTGACAGAACTACAGGTCTACAGCAGGTAGTGACAGAACTACAGGTCTACAGCAGGTAGTGACAGAACTACAGGTCTACAGCAGGTAGTGACAGAACTACAGGTCTACAGCAGGTAGTGACAGAACTACAGGTCTACAGCAGGTAGTGACAGAACTACAGGTCTACAGTCTACAGAACTACAGGTCTACAGCAGGTAGTGACAGAACTACAGGTCTACAGTGACAGAACTACAGGTCTACAGCAGGTAGTGACAGAACTACAGGTCTACAGCAGGTAGTGACAGAACTACAGGTCTACAGCAGGTAGTGACAGAACTACAGGTCTACAGCAGGTAGTGACAGAACTACAGGTCTACAGCAGGTAGTGACAGAACTACAGGTCTACAGCAGGTAGTGACAGAACTACAGGTCTACAGCAGGTAGTGACAGAACTACAGGTCTACAGCAGGTAGTGACAGAACTACAGGTCTACAGCAGGTAGTGACAGAACTACAGGTCTACAGCAGGTAGTGACAGAACTACAGGTCAGAACTACAGGTCAGGGTAGTGACAGAACTACAGGTCTACAGCAGGTAGTGACAGAACTACAGGTCTACAGCAGGTAGTGACAGAACTACAGGTCTACAGCAGGTAGTGACAGAACTACAGGTCTACAGCAGGTAGTGACAGAACTACAGGTCTACAGCAGGTAGTGACAGAACTACAGGTCTACAGCAGGTAGTGACAGAACTACAGGTCTACAGCAGGTAGTGACAGAACTACAGGTCTACAGCAGGTAGTGACAGAACTACAGGTCTACAGCAGGTGTGACAGAACTACAGGTCTACAGCAGGTGTGACAGACCACTTTCTGCATCAAGGACTCCTATTTTGTGTGCATCCCAAATCCTACTAAATGGCATACTATTCCCTTCATAGTGCAGAACGTTTTCCTGTGAGGGAATAGTGTGCCATTGGGTAGGGTTCCAAATTGGACTTCCCGTTTAGAACTCTGACAGCTTGTCTTAAGTCCAACCTTTATGATTCACAGCCGCTTGCTGTCTCCCCTGTTTGTTTTTTTTCTGTTCTGAATGTTTTCTCTCCTCTCGTTTTTTTGTTGTTTTTTTTTGTTTGAAAAGTGCAGCTGCAGATACTGTCTTTGTTTATTGTCAGTTTTATTGAATAAGGTTTGGGGTGGGTTTAAACGTAAAAGCAATCAGATATATATTTTTTTTATCGATCCAGATTGGTGCTGCTTTTGGCAACTAGTGCACCCAAATTACAAAATAACATATTGGTTTCCTTACCCTGTAAACAGTTTACGGATATAGTTATAAGCAATCCATGCTTTGGTTTGACATCCCTGGCACTGTTTCCAAATGCTAACGTTTTAGAATTTGTGGCACCAATACAATTTAAGCCTTGGTACAGAAATTATTTTGTTTTTAAATCAAATTAGCAGACTGGTTCTTTATAGAACCTTTAAAAAAATCCCCTTTAAAGCAGCAATTTATTTACCAGCAAATTTACATTGGGGATTGGAAATGATGCAGACAATCTATCTCCAATATAAAAGCTGATCTACCACCTCAACAGTTTTTTTTATTTTTATAAATAAATGGCAATCAGCAGGTGAAACAATAATAAAGCCCGTTTAGGTGAAGACCTGAGAGATGGAGAAATGCAACCTCTATCAAGTTCATAGACAGAGCTATGGATGAAAGAGACTGACCATCACAACTACAGTTTTAGCCATGTTGTGAGGCTATTATATAGCGCTTGTTTACATTAACATTGTTTACAAACATTGGAATAAAACAAGCTAATATTGTGGGTTCTGACCGTTCAACTGAGCTAATGAAGCATTTAAAAGTTACATTTTTTAAAGAATCAATTGGCACGTAACATTAATTTACACGTCCGAAAAATGTATGTAGCAAACTGCAGATCCCTTTAAGATTTCTGTCGTAAACAAGGTTGAAGTAATCCTGCGCTTTACATTTTCAACGTCTTGTATTTCTGCAATTCTCTGTAATTCTCTCTTTCTTTCTCTCTCTCTGACGACCTGAGCCTCAGGACCACCTGGCATGATGACTCCTTGCTGTCTACAGTCCATGCTGCTGCTCCAGTTTCAACTGTTCAGCCTGCGGCTATGGAACCCTGACCTGTTCACCGGACGTGCTACCTGTCCCAGACCTGCTGTTTTCAACTCTCTAGAGACATCAGGAGCAGTAGAGATACTCTGAATGATCGGCTATGAAAAGCCAACTGACATTCACTCCTGAGGTGCTGACCTGTTGCACCCTCTACAACCACTGTCATTATTATTATTTGACCCTGCTGGTCATTTATGAACATTTGAACATCTTGGCCCATGTTCTGTTAAAATCTCCATCCGGCACAACCAGAAGAGGACTGGCCAACCCTCATAGCCTGGTTCCTCTCAAGGTTTCTTCCTAGGTTCTTGCCTTTCTAAGGAGTTTTTTCCTGGCCACCGTGCTTCTCCACCTGCATTGCTTGCTGTTTGGGGTTTTAGGCTGGGTTTCTGTACAGCACATCAGCTGATGCAATAAGGGCTATATAAATACATTTGATTTGATTTGTATTTAAACTTCCTTCATCGATGTTTCCATTTGAACAGTTACATGTGATATCGTTAATGACCCTCCCTCACGAGACTCATTTAGAACTAATTACCAGAAAGACATGAGAGAAGTGCTTCATGTTAAAATGACTCCCTCCCTCCCTCCCTCCCTCTCTCCCTCTCTCTCTCTCTCTCTCTCTCCCTCTCTCTCTCTCTGTCTCTCCCTCTCTCCCTCCCTCTCCCTCCCTCTGTCTCCCTCTCTCCCTCCCTCTCTCTCCCTCCCTCTCTCCCTCCCTCTCTCTCCCTCCCTCTCTCCCTCTCTCCCTCTCTCCCTCTCTCCCTCTCTCCCTCTCTCCCTCTCTCCCTCTGTCTCTCTCTCTCTGTCTCTCTCTCCCCCTCTCTCTCTCCCCCTCTCTCTCTCTCCCTCTCTCTCTCTCCCTCTCTCCCTCTCTCCCTCTGTCTCTCTCTCTCTCCCTCTGTCTCTCTCTCTCCCTCTGTCTCTCTCTCTCTGTCTCTCTCTCTCCCTCTCTCTCTCCCCCTCTCTCTCTCCCCCTCTCTCTCTCTCCCTCTCTCTCTCTCCCTCTCTCCCTCTCTCTCTCTCTCTCTCTCTCTCCCTCTCTCTCTCTCCCTCTCTCTCTCTCAGAGGATTTGGTTATCTATCATCTCAACAACAACATTGTCAAACACTCCAGCCAGCCTAGTCGTAGAATGTTCTGTTTGCTTCCACGGGGCAAGTGTCTTCTAAACATCTTCTACCCCTAAGCAACAAGACACGTAAACACCTAATCAAATGGCTGATTTGATTTATATTGACCAAAGCTTTAACCATTAGTTGGGATACTCTACCTAGTCGAAGGTGAGCCGATGCTAACGATCCTAGTCTTACATAACAAAGGCAGTCAAGTGTAGGTTTATAACATGATAATTTACTCCTTATTAAAGTTGCTGCCAAAATAATTGTGGGTTACTTGTAATGGCGTGATCAGATGTCATTATTCCAAACAGACTTCAGTTGATAAACGCACGTCATTCTATTGAGTCAGAGTTACAACAGTATGAAGTCTACTCTGACTAAGAACTTAGGTATAAGACACTAATAAAAAAAAGAACCAGTCAAAATAAACCAACCTCTGTGTCTGCCTCATGCAGTCTCCGGGCAGGATTTGGAGTGAAGTAGCTTGCAGAGCTTTTGTCGTCCTGTGGTGCAGACTGGGTAGCAGATTAGAGCCTCATAGCCACTGTGCCTAAGGGGAAACAGAAGAAGAAGAAGACTGTGGAGACAGTCTGAGTAAAAACATGGACTCTCTCTTCATGTCCCTATGCAAGATGGTACTCACTACTCACTGTGTGTGTCAGAGATAATGGCTGATATATCACAGCTGTTGGATGCATTGTCTATTATCTATCCTGTTGCCTAGACAATTGATCCCTACCTGATTTACCCTGCACCCTTGCGTATTGACTAGGGAAAGGGGGATAGCTAGTCAGCTGTACATCTGAAATGTGTCATCCACATTTAACCCAACCCCTCTGAATCAGAGAGGCTGCCTTAATCAACATCCACATCTTCAGCACCCAGGGTACAGTGGGTTAACTGCCTTGTTCAGGGGAACAGTGGGTTAACTGCCTTGTTCAGGGGAACAGTGGGTTAACTGCCTTGCTCAGGGGAACAGTGGGTTAACTGCCTTGTTCAGGGGAACAGTGGGTTAACTGCCTTGCTCAGGGGGAACAGTGGGTTAACTGCCTTGCTCATGGGGAACAGTGGGTTAACTGCCTTGCTCAGGGGAACAGTGGGTTAACTGCCTTGCTCAGGGGAACAGTGGGTTAACAGTTGGGTTAACTGCCTTGCTCAGGGGGAACAGTGGGTTAACTGCCTTGCTCAGGGGGAACAGTGGGTTAACTGCCTTGCTCAGGGGAACAGTTAAGGGCCTTGCTCAGGGAACAGTGGGTTAAGTGCCTTGCTCAGGGGGAACAGTGGGTTAACTGCCTTGCTCATGGGGAACAGTGGGTTAACTGCCTTGCTCAGGGGAACAGTGGGTTAACTGCCTTGCTCAGGGGAACAGTGGGTTAACTGCCTTGCTCAGGGGAACAGTGGGTTAACTGCCTTGCTCAGGGGGAACAGTGGGTTAACTGCCTTGCTCAGGGGGAACAGTGGGTTAACTGCCTTGCTCAGGGGAACAGTGGGTTAACTGCCTTGCTCAGGGGGAACAGTGGGTTAACTGCCTTGCTCAGGGGAACAGTGGGTTAACTGCCTTGCTCAGGGGGAACAGTGGGTTAACTGCCTTGCTCAGGGGAACAGTGGGTTAACTGCCTTGTTCAGGGGAACAGTGGGTTAACTGCCTTGTTCAGGGGGAACAGTGGGTTAACTGCCTTGCTCAGGGGGTGGGTTAACAGTGGGTTAACTGCCTTGCTCAGGGGGAACAGTGGGTTAACTGCCTTGCTCAGGGGAACAGTGGGTTAACTGCCTTGCTCAGGGGAACAGTGGGTTAACTGCCTTGCTCAGGGGAACAGTGGGTTAACTGCCTTGCTCAGGGGAACAGTGGGTTAACTGCCTTGTTCAGGGGAACAGTGGGTTAACTGCCTTGCTCAGGGGAACATTGGTTTAACTGCCTTGCTCAGGGGAACAGTGGGTTAACTGCCTTGCTCAGGGGAACAGTGGGTTAACTGCCTAGTTCAGGGGCAGAACAAAAGATTTTTATCTTGTCAGCTCGGTGGATTTGATCTAGCAACGTTTCGTTTACTGGCCCAATGTTCTAACCACTAGGCTACCTACCACCCCAGGTAGTCTGTGTATATAGCAAAGTTATCATCAATCTTTGCGTATTTATTTTTTTGCGATAATATTGTTTTATTATTGTCATGATCCTTAGATTTGTTATTTTATTCTGCGTTGTTGGGAAAAGGCCTGTAAGCATTTCACTGGTAGTCTACACATGTTGTTTACTAAACATGTGACAATTAAATTTGATTGGATTTGAGATAAATAGAGAGGGAAATAGAGAGCAGAACGACGAGAACAAACTCACATCATTGACTAGGGAGGAATTGGCTAAATGGAAGCTATCAGAGCTGGGGGACACCGTCCTGACATGTCTCCCCTGGGACTTAACACCTGGAAATGTGACTCTCTCCATGGGGGGGGCGATGTCTTAAATCAACAGGACGGACCTGTCTTTTACTGGGGCTCACTTCTCTGAAGAGGTGACCTGTTTCTGTCACACCCCTCTTTTTCCCATCCGCTTCTCCCACTTCTCTCTCTCTTTCTTTCTCTCACTCTCTCTCTCATTCTCTGTCTTCTGTTACCATGGTGATCATCTTCCATGGAAGATATATAAAGGGGCTAGGAAGGGGGTAGAGGTTCAGAGGTCATGACATCCTTCATGTTTGCCTCTCGTTTCTATCTTCTTCTTTCTTGTTCTAGTCTGAAAGAGAAACTTGGTGTCCTACCCTTGGATGGTGCAAGTGTCATACTCACTGGGCTGGGGTCAGCGAGCTATTGGAAAATGTATTACCATTTTGAGGCTTTAGATGTAAACAGTCCAATTCATTACTGACTCAGAGTCAGTGTTTTTTTATAAAGCCACAGTTGATGACCTAGTCAAAGCTTTAAAATAAAAATATGAGTTGGACGAAGTGTAGGAGATCAAACTGACAGAATCTGTCTGACGCATAAAAGATGAATAAGAGAGAGAGAGAGAGAGAGGGGGGGGAGGGGGGAGAGAGGAGAGAGAGAGAGAGAGAGAGAGAGAGAGGGAGAGTGAGAGAGAGAGAGGAGAGAGAGAGAGAGAGAGAGAGAGAGAGGAGGGAGAGAGAGAGAGAAGCAGGGAGAGAGAGAGGGGGAGGGAGGGAGGGAGAGAAGGAGGGAGAGAGAGAGAGAGAGAGAGAGAGAGAGAGAGGAGGGAGAGAAAGAGAGGGAGGGAGAGAGAGAGAGAAGGAGGGAGAGAGAAAGAGAAGTGGGAGAGAGAGAGAAGTAGGGAGAGAGAGAGAAGGAGGGAGAGAGAGAGAGGGAGGGAGGGGGGGGGAGAGGGGGAGAGAGGGGGAGAGGGGGGAGAAGGGAGGGAGAGAGAGAGAAAGAGAGAAAGAGAGAGAGAGGGAGAGGGGAGAGAGAGAGAGAGAGAAGGAGGGAGAGAGAGAGAGGGAGGGAGGGAGAGAGAGAAGGGGGGGTCCAGGGGAAGGGAAGTGAGAAGAAAACATAGAGGAGCTGAACTTTCAAGATTCATGAAAGAGAGAGGAGGGAAAAAAACGAGGGTGGAGGAGGGGGCTCGATGTGTGAGCCTGCAATACTGATCAAAGCCGAGATGAGACCGAGAGAGGGAGGGGTATAGAGGAAGAGAGTGAAAGAAGAGAGAGACAGTGGGACAGAGGGACAGAGGGGGAGATGTCTGCAAGTGAAGGGGAAGTGATCAAAGGAGAGATGAGACAGATAGAGGGAGGGAGGGAGGGAGGGAGGGAGGGAGGGAGGGAGGGAGGGAGGGAGGGAGGGAGGGAGGGGGAGGGAGGGAGGGAGGGAGGGGAGGGAGGGAGGGAGGGAGGGAGGGAGGGAGGGAGGGAGGGAGGGAGGGAGGGAGGGAGGGAAAACAGAGAAAGAGAACCAAATGCAGTCGCAGAGATAGCAGCTTTCATATTCCTACCGATTACTGGAAACTGGTGTGTAATGTGCACCTATGCCGGTGTTGTGTGTGTGCCTGTCTGTAGCTTAATTTTACATACATGATTCCCCCTCCTTTTCCAGAACTTTGCGTTCACCCAGTAGGTGGGAGTCGGCCTAGCACATGGTGCAACCCCCCATTGCGCCTTGTTACCCCGATCGTGCTGGCGCGGTCGAGGAACTGTCAATTGAACTTCCACTGTCGTAATGCGTTTCACTATTACCTCATCTGCCTGGGTTGCCTGACTAATGAGCACACGCCAGCCGAGGCCAAACGAGGAGCTGGGAAAGTTAAATAAATATATATCTCTCCCTCCGTGGCATCGAGGGAAGACATTTGCATTTTCCTGCTTTTTATGTTTTTTATGTTAGTCTTGGCATGATATATACAAGGATGAAATGTAAAAAATGATATATATATATATATATGCTAGAGAAAAAAATATAATATATATCTATATATGTATATATACACGAGAGAAAAAATATACTTACATGTACTATATATACTTATACATACTATATATCCTTATATATACTTATACATACTATATATCCTTATATATCCTTATATATACTTATACATACTATATATCCTTAAATATACTTATATATACTTATACATACTATATATACTTAAATATACTTATACATACTATATATCCTTATATATACTTATACATACTATATATCCTTATATATCCTTATATATACTTATACATACTATATATCCTAATATATCCTTATATATACTTATACATACTATATATCCTTAAATATACTTATATATACTTATACATACTATATATACTTTTATATACTTATACATACTATATATCCGTATATATACTTATATATACGTATATATACTTATACATACTATATATACTTTTTATATACTTATACATACTATATATACTTATATATACTTATACATACTATATATCCTTATATATACTTATATATACTTATATATACTTATACATACTATATATACTTTTATATACTTATACATACTATATATCCTTATATATACTTATATATACTTATACATACTATATATACTTTTATATACTTATATAGACTTATACATACTGTATATACTTATATTTACTCATACATACTATATATGTATATATACTTATATATACTTATACATACTATATGTACTATATATACTTATTCATACTGTATATGTACTATATATACTTATATATACTTATATATAGTTATACATGCTAATATGTTGTCACGCCTTGGTCTTAGTATTGTGTGTTTTAGTTTATTAGTTAGTCAGACCAGGGTGTGACATGGGGTTATGTATTGTTTTTTCGTATTGGGGTTTGTAGTGTTTGGGATTGTAGTTGATTAGGGGTGTGTGTGTGTTATATAGGTTGGCTGCCTGAGGCGGTTCTCAATCAGAGTCAGGTGCTTCTCGTTGTCGCTGATTGGGAACCGTATTTAGGTAGCCTGTATTTCGCTTTGCATTTCGTGGGTGATTGTTCCTGTCTCTGTGTTAGTTTCACCAGTATTAGGTTTCGTTCTGTTTGTTGTTTTTTTGTATTTATTAGTTATTCGTGTTAGTTCGTTCGTTTTGTCTTCACTTAATAAACATGAGTAACTTACACACTGCATTTCGGTCCGACTCTCCTTCAACAACAAAAGAACGCCGTTACATATGTACTTGGGTAAAAACATATCTACAGTGACTTCGGAAAGTATTCAGACTTTTTCCACATTTTGTTCTGAAATATATATATTTTTAAATATCCTTATCAATCTACATACAATACCCCATAATGAAGAAGCGAAAACAGGTTTTTATACATTTTAGATCATTTCTTACAAATGTAAAAATGTATTAAAACATTTACATAAGTGTTACTCATTATTTTGTTGAAGGACAGCGATTACAACCTCGAGTCTGTTTTTATTAAAAGTTAATTTGTTGAATTTATTTCCTTCTTATTAATGTGTTTGAGCCAATCAGTTGTGTTGTGACAAGGTAGGGGTGGTAAACAGAAGATGGCCCTATTTGGTAAAAGATTAAGTCCATATTAAGGCAAGAACAGCTCGAAAAAGCAAAGAGAATTGACAGTACATCATTACTTTAAGACATGAAGGTCAGTTAGGACCACCAAGGAAAGGAAGACCCAGAGTTATGCTGCAGAAAAGTTCATTAGCATTAGGACCGCCAAGGAAAAAAGACCATCAAGTTACCTCTGCTGCAGAGGATAAGTTCATTAGAGTTACTTTCATTAGGACCGCCACAGGAAAGGAAGACCCAGAGTTACCTCTGCTGCAGAGGATAAGTTCATTAGAGTTACCTGGCTCTCATTAGGACCGCCAAAGTGGAAAACAAGACCCAGAGTTACCTCTGCTGCAGAGGATAAGTTCATTAGAGTTACCTGGCTCTCATTAGGACCGCCACAGGAAAGGAAGACCCAGAGTTACCTCTGCTGCAGAGGATAAGTTCATTAGAGTTACCTGGCTCTCATTAGGACCGCCAAAGTGGAAAACAAGACCCAGAGTTACCTCTGCTGCAGAGGATAAGTTCATTAGAGTTACCTGGCTCTCATTAGGACCGCCACAGGAAAGGAAGACCCAGAGTTACCTCTGCTGCAGAGGATAAGTTCATTAGAGTTACCTGGCTCTCATTAGGACCGCCAAAGGCAAGACCTCAGATTACCTCTGCTGCAGAGGATAAGTTCATTAGAGTTACCTGGCTCTCATTAGGACCGCCACAGGAAAGGAAGACCCAGAGTTACCTCTGCTGCAGAGGATAAGTTCATTAGAGTTACCTGGCTCTCATTAGGACCGCCACAGACCCAGAGTTACCTCTGCTGCAGAGGATAAGTTCATTAGAGTTACCTGGCTCTCATTAGGACCGTGAAACAGGGATAAGTTCATTAGAGTTACCTGGCCTCAGATTTCATGGAGTTTAGGATAAGTTCAAACAGTTGAAGGAAAGGAAGACCTTCAGAGGATGCTGCAAAGAAACCACTACTAAAGAACACCAATTAGAAGAAGAGACTTCCTTGTGCAAAGAAACACGAGCAATGGACATTAGAGCGGTGGAAATGTGTCCTTTTGGTCTGATGAGTAGGTTAGATATTTGGTTCCAATGGCTGTGTCTTTGTGAGACGCAGAGAAGTTGAATGAATGATCACTGTATGTTTAGTTCCCACCATGAAGCATGGAGGAGGAGGTGTTATGGTGTGGGGGTGCTTTCCCGGTGACAATGTCAGTGATTTATTTAGAATTCAAATCAAATCAAATGTATTTATATAGCCCTTTGTACATCAGCTGATGTCTCAAAGTGCTGTACAGAAACCCAAAAAACCCAAAACCCCAACAGCAAGCAATGCAGGTGTAGAAGCAATTCAAGGCCCCCCTTAACCACCATGACTACCAGAGCATTCTGCAGCGATATGCCATTCCATCTGGTTTGCGCTTAGTGGGACTATCATTTGCATTTCAACAGAACAATGACCCAAAACACACCTCCAGGCTGTGTAAGGGCTATTTGACCAAGAAGGAGAGTGATGGAGTGCTTCACTCAACCTCAACCCAATTGAGATGGTTTGGGATGAGTCAGACCACAGAGTGAAGGAAAAGCAGCCAACAAGTGCTCAACATATGTGGGAACTCCTTCAAGACTGTTGGAAAAAGATTCCAGGTGAATCTGGTTGAGAGAATTGCCAAGAGCATGCAAAGCTGTCATCAAGGCAAAGGGTGGCTATTTGAAGAATCTCAAATATAAAATGTAATTTGCTTTGTTTAACACTTTTTTGGTTATTACATGATTCCATATTTGTTATTTCATAGTTTTGATGTCTTCACTGTTATTCTACAATGTAGAAAAAAGTACAAATATTTTTTTTTTTTTTTTAAATGAGTAGATGTTTCCAAACGTTTGACTGGTACTGTATATATATTTGAGAGTAAAAAGAAAAACATGTATAATTACAAGGGTAATAAAGGTGAAATAGGTGACCTGGGCATGACCTTTTGGGGCCGACTTTCGGGCTTCCTTGCCAACCGTGTTCCCTCATATCGCCGGCTCCTCTCTCCGGCTGCCTCTGCTCTCCTCGCTGCCTCCACCTGTTCCCATGGAAGGCGATCCCTTCACGCCAGGATCTCCTCCCATGTGTAGCAACCCTTGCCATCCAATATATCGTCCCATGTCCAATCCTCATTGCGCCGCTGTTGTTGCCTTTGCTGTTTCTCCTGTGGCTCCTGCCTGTTGACACGCTGCTTGGTCCGTTTGTGGTGGGTGATTCTGTAACGGTCTTCATGCGGTGATAGAGAGTCGGACCAAAATGCAGCGTGTAGACTGCGATCCATGTTTAATGAACAAACGTAAACACGAATCAAATATAAAATACTACAAAACAAAGAACGTAATGAACGTAACGAAAACCGAAACAGCCTATACTTGTGTAAACTAACACAGAGACAGGAACAAGGACACTAAGGACAATCACCCACGAAACACACAAAGATTATGGCTGCCTAAATATGGTTCCCAATCAGAGACAACAATAATCACCTGACTCTGATTGAGAACCGCCTCAGGCAGCCATAGACTAACGCTAGACATCCCACAC
>NC_088242.1:96566076-96678576 GCF_036934945.1 Oncorhynchus masou masou
TATTCCCGAAGGTGTCTACAGTATTGTGACGTAGTTTTACGCATTTATGTTGAAGAATTCCCGTAGGCGGCTACATTGCGCAAGTGGTCACCTGATGCTCCCAGAGAGATTCTCGTGTAAAATACAGAGGTAGCCATTACTCCAATCGGTCCTACTGAAAAACTAATTGTCCCGATGGATATATTATCGAATAGATATTTGAAAAACACCTTGAGGATTGATTATATACAACGTTTGTCATGTTTCTGTCGATATTATGAAGCTAATTATTAATATTTTTCGCCGTTTTCGTGACTGCAATTTCCGGGTGATTTCTCAGCCAAAAGTGAAGAACAAACTGAGTTATTTCGCCTACAAAAATAATATTTTTTGAAAAAAGGAACATTTGCTATCTAACTGGGAGTCTCGTGAGTGAAAACATCCGCAGCTCATCAAAGGTAAATGATTTAATTTGATTGCTTTTCTGATTTCCGTGACCAAGTTGCTAGCTGGACAAAATGCTATGCTAGGCTATCGATAAACTTACACAAATGCTTGTCTAGCTTTGGACATAAAGGATATTTTGAAAATCTGAGATGACAGGGTGATTAACAAAAGGCTAAGCTGTGTCTCAATATATTCCACTTGTGATTTTCACGAATAGGAATATTTTCTAGTAATATTTATGTCCGTTGCGTTATACTAATTAGTGTCAGATGATGACAACGGTCCCGTTCACTGGATGGGGTGTCACTAGAGGTTAATAGGAATCGGGTTGCAGTTCCTATAGCTTCCACTAGATGTCGACAGTCTGTAAAAATTGGTTAATGTTTTTCTTTTGAGAAATGAAGAAGTAGCCCTGTTCTTTCCATGTGTCACTCCAGGTGGACTCTAGTCTTTTGTTGCGTATGACCTGGAACGCGTTTCACTTTGTTTTCGTCCGGTATTGAACACAATCTATGCCGTCTTAAATTTTATTGATTATTTACGATTACATTTTTACGATACCTAAGATTGGATTAGGAACATTGTTTGAAATGTTTGGACCAAGTTTACAGGTAAATTATTAGATACTTTGTAGTCATGTTGGGCGAGTTGGAACCGGTGTATTTTCTGAATCAAATGCACCAAGTTAATGGCCATTTTGTGGATATAAAGAAGGAATTTATCGAACAAAATGACCATTTGTGATGTTTCTGGGACCTTTTGGAGTGCCAACAGAAGAAGAACTTCAAAGGTAAAGCATATATTATATCGCTATTTTTGACTTTCATGTTGCACCTTGCTGGTTAAAATGTGATTTTCATGTGTTTGTATGTGGGGTGCTGTCCTCAGATAATCGCATGGTCTGCTTTCGCCGTAAAGTCTTTTTGAAATCGGACACTGCGGTTTGGTTAACAAGAAGTTAAGCTTTATATTTATGTTTTATACATGTATGTTTTGTGAATTTTTATTATTTTTGTTTTTGAATTTGGCGCACTGCGCCAGATCCGTTAACGGGATCTGAGCGGGAAGGGATCACTAAGAAGTAAAAAAAATAATAATAATAAAAATAACTTGTTTACATAAGTTTTCAGACCTTTTGCTATATGACTCAAAATTGAGCTCAGGTTCATCCTGTTTCCATTGATCATCCATTGATTTGAGTCCACCTGTGGTAAATTCAATTGATTGGACATGATCTGGAATGGCACACACATGTCCCCCAGCTGACAGTGCATGTCAGAGCAAAAACCAATCCATGAGGTCGAAGGAATTGTCCGTAGAGCTCCGAGACAGTATTGTGTCAAGGCACACATCTGGGGAAGGATATCAAAACATTTCTGCCACATTGAAAGTCCTCAAAAACACAGTGGTCTCCATCACTGTTAAATGGAAGACGTTTGGAACCACTTTTCCTAGAACTGGATGCCCAGCCAAACTGAGCAATCGGGGTGAAGGGCCTTGGTCAGGGAGGTGATCAAAAACACAATGGTCACTCTGACAGAGCTCCAGAGTTCCTCTGTGTGAGAACCTTCCATTAGGACAACCAAGTCCCATCTCCCCCGATTGCTCAGTTTGGACATGTGACCAGAAGAGTCTCGGTGGTTCCAAACGTATTCCATTTCAGAATGATGGAGGCTGCTGTGTTCTTGGGGACCTTCACTGCTACACAAATATTTTGATACCCTTCCCCAGATCTGTGCCTCGACACAATCCTGTCTCGGAGCTCTACAGACAATTCCTTATACCTCATGGCTTGGTTTTTGCTCTGACATGCACGGTCACCTGTGGGACGTTATATAGACAGCTGTGTGCCTTTCCAAATATTGGCCAATCAACTGAATTTACCACAATTGGGCTCCAATCAAGTTGTAGAAACATCTCAATGATGATCAACGGAAACAGGATGCAGCTGAGCTAAAGTATGTGTCTCATAGCAAAGGGTCTGAATCCTTATATAAATAAGGTTTTGCGGTTATTTGTAATACATTTGCAAAAATGTTAATAAATTAATTACATTCCTAACAACCTGTTTTCGCTTTTGTCATTATGGGATATTGTGTGTAGATTGATGAGGTTTGATTTAATTTTTTATCCGTTTTAGAATAAGACGAAATGTGTAAAAAGTGACGTGGTCTGAAATATATTTTTTTAACTAACATAAAATAAAAACAGGAAAGATTAATTAATCAAAGTACATTTTCCATCGACCCTCTTCAGTCTTAAAACCTGACTTTTCCCTCTTTGTTCACTATAAAAAGTTATCGAACCGTAAAACAGCAGAGGAAATCTCCCTCTGTATTGTTCCCCATGAAGTCACTCTGTGAACATAAGAATCCCTCGTGTTTTCCCAGCATGCCTTTTATCCTCCCCGCAGTTAAAACTACAATTTGTAATGGATTAAAACACTGAGTTAAACAGAAGCTGCACTTACTCAGGATGATGTATTACAATGCTCGCCACTTAAAATAAACACAGATGATAAAATTAATTGCTTATGATCCAAACCCTCTGAGACTGAGGGAACACCACAAACCCATTAACGGGCCAATGTGGCGAAGTCTGGGATTGTTTGCATTTGGTTTTTGTCACACACACAGACAGAGACACACACATACACAAATTAGCATTTTGCTGATTGTGTTTCAAGGCCCTGCCTCACTCAACAGGTTGACTATTTAGAAAATGAATGAAGATAACGTAAATGGGGGGGGGGGGGGTTCTCTCACTCTCCCAGATAAGTGGGTCCATTTAGGGGTATTTGTGTCAGTCTGTCTGTCTGTCTCTCTCTCTCTCTCTTTCTCTAGCTCCCTCTTTCTCTCTTTCTCTCTCGCTCTCTGTCTCTCACTCTCCCAGATAAGAGGGTCCATTTAGGGGTATTTGTGTCAGTCTGTCTCTCTCTCTCTCTCTCTCTCTCTCTAGCTCCCTCTTTCTCTCTCTCTCTCTCTCTCTTTCTCTCTCTCTCTCTCTCTCTTCTCTCTCTCTCTCTCTAGCTCCCTCTCTCTCTCTCTAGCTCCCTCTCTCTCTCTCTCTCTCTCTCTCTCTCTCTCTCTTTCTCTCTCTCCCTCTCTCTCTCTCGTTCTCTCTCTCTCTCTCTAGCTCCCTCTTTCTCTCTCTCTCTCTCTCTCTCTCTCTCTCTCTCTCTCCCTCTCTCTCTCGTTCTCTCTCGTTCTCTCTAGCTCCCTCTTTCTCTCTCTCTCTCTCTCTTTCTCACTCTCTCTCGCTCTCTCTCGCTCTCTGTCTCTCACTCTATCAATACAATTTAAGGGGCTTTATTGACATGGGAAATATATGTTTTTCATTGCCAAAGCAAGTGAAACAGATAACAAATAAAAGTGAAATAAACAATAAAAAGATGACAGTAAACAGTTCCAAAAGAGTAAGTACGTTTCAAATGTCACATGATGTCTATATACAGTGTTGTAACGATGTGCAAATAGTTAAAGTACAAAGGGGAAAATAAATAAGCATAAATATGGGTTGTATTTACAATGGTGTTTGTTCTTCACTGCATTGCCCTTTTCTTGTGGCAACAGGTCACAATTATTGCTGCTGTAATGGCACACTGTGGTATATCACACAATAGTTTTATCAAAATTGAATTTGCTTTCAAATTCTTTGTGGATCTGTGTAATTTGAGGGAAATATGTGTCTGATATGGTCATACATTTGGTTGAAGTTTAAAAGGTGCAGTTCAGTTTCCACCTCATTTTGTGGGCAGTGAGCACATCGCCTGTCTTCTCTTGAGAGTCATGTCTGCCTACGGCGGCCTTTCTCAATAGCAAGGCTATGCTCACTGAGTCTGTACATAGCCAAAGCTGTCCTTCATTTTAGGTCAGTCACAGTGGTCAGGTATTCTGCCGCTGTGTACTTTCTGTTTAGGGCCAAACATCATTCTTGTTGCATTCTTGTAGTTTGCTCTGTTTTTTTGTTAATTCTTTTCAATGATTCAAGTAATTATCTTTTTGTTTTCTCATGATTAGGATGGTGCACAATTGGCTCAGTGTCGCCTGGGTAAGGGGAGGGTTTGGCCAGGATAGGCCATCATTGTACATAAGCATTTGTTCTTAACTGATTTGCCCAGTTAAATAAAAAATAAATAAATACAAATTGTTGTTCATTTTCTTAGGGTGTCTGCTTGAAAGCTGAGATGTGAAATATACTGTTTAGGTTTTCTATTGCCAAGTTTACACCTTCACTATTACAGTGAAACACTTAGTCCAGGAAGTTGTCTAAAAGGGACTGAATTTGTTCTTGCCTAATATTTTTGGGGTAGGTTTCTCTATACTATTTGCCTTCCATCAATAGTATGTCTTAATATTATGCAGTTCCTTTGGCTTTGATGCCTCATGATTGACTGTTCCTCTGTTCAAGTAGACTGTGATTTTGCTGTGGTCTGATAAGGGTGTCAGTGGGCTGTCTGTGAACCCTCTGAGAGACTCTGGGTTGAGGTCAGTGATAAAGTAATCTACAGTACTACTGCCAAGGGATGAGCTGTAGGTGTACTTATCAAAGGAGTCCCCTCGAAGCCTACCATTGAATATGTACATACCCAGCGTCTGACAGAGCTGCAGGAATTGTGACCTGTTTCTATTGGTTGGGTCGAGGTTGGGTCTGGGGGGGACATATGGGGGAGGAAATGCTGTCACCTCCAGGTAGGTGTTTGTCTCCTTGTGTGCTGATTGTATAAAGCTCTTCTCCAGTTCAGGCATTTAGGTCACCACAAACGCTTCAATGGGCTTTGTTGGCATAGGAAAAATATGTTTACATTGCCAAAGGAAGTGAAATAAATAATAAACTTGTTATGTCTTTCTTGTGTGTGTGTGTGTGTGTGTGCCAGTGTCTTTTGGCTGTTTCTCTAGCTCTGTGGGAGCTGAGGGGCTGAGAGAGGGCTCTGCTAGGGGGCACATTAGCCACCTGTGGAGCGGATGAGCAGTGCATAAACACCAGGACAGAGAGAGGGATGAGGGATGAGCTGTGTCATCCTGTCAGAACTAATCTGTAGAGGCACCTAATCTGGAACACAAATGGACCACAAGACCCTGGGAATCCCTCTGGAGGCTATTGTATTGCTCCCAGATGTTTCACCTGGAGGTTATCTTTCCTAATGCACTGGACTGACAGGGAAGATTTGTGGATTCCAACTGAGCCTTGGCTTTTGAGCTCCTATAAAGCAATTTTATATGAAGGACGGAGGAGCTTGATGTCAATAGAAGAAGAGTTGATGATACTGTATTAGTATTACTGTACTGCACCCAGATAAGATTTTTTTTATTTATTTTACCTTTATTTAACCAGGCAAGTCAGTTAAGAACAATGACGGCCTAGGAACAGTGGGTTAACTGCCTGTTCAGGGAACGACAGACTTGTACCTTGTCAGCTCAGGGGTTTGAACTTGCAACCTTCCGGTTACTAGTCCAACGCTCTAACCACTAGGCTACCCTGCCGCCCCTGATTTCCTGAAACTTTTTTTAATTTTTTTTTTTTTTTTAACATTTACAGTAGAATAGGGCTGGTTTCCTTTCTTTTAAGGACTAGTCTTAATGAACCTTTTACTGCTGTGGGTTAAATCAGGGTCCTTGGTTGAGTGATTCTTGGTTGTCTTAAACAAATCTACTTTGAAACAGAAGTCTATACCTCACATATGCGATTACAGTCTGATAGATGGACGGCACCTGCACCATGTCAGATATGGAGATGAAATGTATTACATGTTCAGTTTGCATCCCAATATTACACTTTATATACATCACAAATAATGTTTTTTAATAATTAAATTATGAAAAATATTAATAGCATTCCACCCATGATGCCACTAGTGGGCAATGTTGTATTTTGACTGCAGGAAAGGGCTTACGGGTATCACAACTCAGGATTTGACCCAGATGCAGACGCAGGAGGAGCACAGTTTGATTCTCAGAATATTTATTATTAAATAGGGGCAGGGAAAGGGCAGGTCGAGGGCAGGCAGAGGCTCGTAATCCAAGGCAGTGTCAATCAAGGACAGAACAGCATGCAGGCTCAGGGTCAAGACAGGACAGGCAGAAAGGTCAGAACCGGGAAGACTATAAAACAGGAGAAATGGGAAACATGCTGGTAAGACCTGACATAACAAGACGAACTGGCAACAGACAAACAGAAAATGCAGGTATAAATACACAGGGGATAATGGGGGGAAATGGGAGACACCTGGTGTGGGGTGGAGACAAGCACAAGATAGATGAAACAAATCAGGGTGTGACAACAGAGACAGTCCAGCGATATTACATATTATTATATTTTTTTTTACATATCATGCTGAACGGATATGATTGACGTCCATGAGGAATTGGTCTGAAATTGTTGCCAATAAATGTCTATGTTGTCCAAATATTTATTTCAAGGTAAGCTAAAAAAAATATTGAAATATGTAAAATCTCTGAACAATCCTTTAATCTGGGTCCCAAAATCTCTGTATTGGGTCTGGGTAAAACAATCTGGGTAAACTTTAATCTGGGTCCCAAGTCTGGGATATTGGGTCTGGGTAAACAAACTTGGGTCTGGGTAAACAAACTGTATTGGGTCTGGGAAAATGGACTATAAAACAAACTGTATTGGGTCTGGGTAAACAAACTATCTGGGTAAACAAACTGAAACGGACTGTATTGGGTCTGGGTGGACTAATTGGGTCTGGGTAAACAAACTGTATTGGGTCTGGGAAAATGGACAATATTGGGTCTGGGTAAACAAACTGTATTGGGTCTGGGTAAACGGACTGTATTGGGTCTGGGTAAACGAACTATATTGGGTCTGGGTAAACGAACTATATTGGGTCTGGGTAAACAAACTGTATTGGGTCTGGGAAAATGGACTATATTGGGTCTGGGTAAACAAACTGTATTGGGTCTGGGAAAATGGACTATATTGGGTCTGGGTAAACAAACTGTATTGGGTCTGGGTAAACGAACTGTATTGGGTCTGGGTAAACAAACTATATTGGGTCTGGGTAAACGAACTATATTGGGTCTGGGTAAACAAACTGTATTGGGTCTGGGAAAATGGACTATATTGGGTCTGGGTAAACAAACTGTATTGGGTCTGGGAAAATGGACTATATTGGGTCTGGGTAAACAAACTGTATTGGGTCT
Source organism: Oncorhynchus masou masou (assembly GCF_036934945.1). Classification (NCBI taxonomy): domain Eukaryota; kingdom Metazoa; phylum Chordata; class Actinopteri; order Salmoniformes; family Salmonidae; genus Oncorhynchus; species Oncorhynchus masou. Next base: position 96,573,666 of record NC_088242.1, read on the forward strand.
GGGTAAACGGACTGGGTAAACGGACTTGGGTCTGGGTAAACGGACTGTATTGGGTCTGGGTAAACGAACTATATTGGGTCTGGGTAAACAAACTATATTGGGTCTGGGTAAACAAACTGTATTGGGTCTGGGAAAATGGACAATATTGGGTCTGGGTAAACAAACTGTATTGGGTCTGGGTAAACGGACTGTATTGGGTCTGGGTAAACGAACTATATTGGGTCTGGGTAAACGAACTATATTGGGTCTGGGTAAACGGACTATATTGGGTCTGGGTAAACTGTATTGGGTCTGGGTAAACGAACTATATTGGGTCTGGGAAAATGGACTATATTGGGTCTGGGTAAACGGACTATATTGGGTCTGGGTAAACGAACTGTATTGGGTCTGGGTAAACGAACTGTATTGGGTCTGGGTAAACGAACTGTATTGGGTCTGGGAAAATGGACTATATTGGGTCTGGGTAAACGGACTATATTGGGTCTGGGTAAACGAACTGTACTGGGTAAACGAACTGTATTGGGTCTGGGTAAACGAACTGTATTGGGTCTGGGAAAATGGAAATTGGGTCTGGGTACTATATTGGGTCTGGGTAAACGAACTGTATTGGGTCTGGTATTGGGTCTGGGTAAACGAACTGGGTAAACAACTTGGGTCTGGGTAAACGGACTATATTGGGTCTGGGTAAACGAACTGTATTGGGTCTGGGTAAACGGACTGTATTGGGTCTGGGTAAACGAACTGTATTGGGTCTGGGTAAACGAACTATATTGGGTCTGGGTAAACAAACTATATTGGGTCTGGGTAAACGAACTATATTGGGTCTGGGAAAATGGACTATATTGGGTCTGGGTAAACAAACTGTATTGGGTCTGGTTAAACGAACTGTATTGGGTCTGGGTAAACGGACTGTATTGGGTCTGGGTAAACGGGCTATATTGGGTCTGGGTAAACGGACTATATTGGGTCTGGGAAAATGGAATATATTGTATAAGTGCCAATGTCTGGGAAAATTGACTATATTGTATAAGTGTCAATGTCTGTGAAAATGGACTATATTGTATAAGTGCCAACGTCTGGGAAAGTCCCAACTGAAAGGAGTTCTTGAGGCAACCCATTATGTAAACTCGCCCTAAATGAAAGCATAGATTTCAAATTATGTTACAGTTGTTTCTGTAACGGAAAATGCATGACTTTTGTTTGACATCGACGCTTAAAAAGGCTTTCGAAGAAGAAGGTATCAAGCTAAGTGTTCCCACTCGAATTCTACTTGCCCACTTGGTCGTAAATGTTTTCTCATGCCCCCCCTCGTGAGTGCATTGATATTCATGTCTGTGTGATGGGGGTGGGGGGTGGGGGGGGGGGGGGGGAAATAATACATTACTCTGAATCGAACCATTGTGCAACCGTACTTCCATGCTGCACAATCAGACGTGCTGTGATGTTGGATGTTAATAATTTAATTGGCCCGTTGCTGTACAGCATGACGCAGAGCCGGGGGCACAGTTTGTCTGGGTTTCTCTTCTCCATAAAAACCACCTCCCACAATTGAACACATGCAGGGGTGTTACAATGCTAAGGAAAACGTTTAACAAACCCCCCCCCCCCAAAAAAAATATATAGAAACTATAGTAGGACATTTTAAGACAATCCAAGGCCCCCCCTGTCTTCTCATTGTCGGGCGGTTTCCAGGTAAAACCTTGCGTTGGATGGTTTGGTTTGTATGGTTTGTATGGTTCATATGGTCCGTGTGGTTCATATGGTTCGTGTGGCTCGTATGGTCCGTGTGGTTCATATGGTTTGTATGGTTTGTATGGTCCGTATGGTCCGTATGGTTTGTATGGTCCGTATGGTCCGTATGGTTTGTATGGTCCGTATGGTTTGTATGGTCCGCATGGTTTGTATGGTTCGTGTGGTTCATAAGGTCCGTGTGGTTCGTATGGTTTGTATGGTCCGTATGGTTCGTATGGTTTGTATGGTTCGTATGGTTTGTATGGTTCGTATGGTTCGTATGGTTCGTATGGTTCGTATGGTTCGTATGGTATGTATGGTTCGTGTGGTTCGTATGGTTCGTATGGTCCGGGAGCAGAAAGGGTGATTAATGTTGTATGTTTGGAATATTTAGCTATTGAGGCATAATAACTGTAGTGACAGTTTTAGGGTAGCAGGTTAATTATCACGTGCTTATCCATCTGAGTATTGATTTGATAAATTGCTGTTAAAATGTTAAAATGTATTTCATTAGCTACTGGAAACCAAAACCCTGAAGCACTGACTCACACCCACACAGTTCACACAACATGAACATTTTTCTGAAAGACACACTCGAACGATAACTGAAACCACAACCAATCTGCATTTTCAAAGCGGCGCATCATTTGGCGTGTGAAGTACCCTAATGTCCAATTGGATCATCCATTAAACGGGAAGCTCATTTACAAAATGGTGGCGGTGAGACGAGGGCCACTTCGCATGCAAAGTGCCGTCAGGGCCTGACGCAGACAATGACACTAATAAGTCTAAAGCAAACAGCTTTTCCTAACAATTTAAATATAACCTGACCTCCCCAGGCAGGTAATGGCAGCGGGTTGAGTGGTTTGGTTTAAAATGGCTCATTTGAAACAACGGTAGCGTAATGAGACACGTGCAAACTGACAGGTACAAAGGAACTTACTGCGGACACCAGATCAGGTCAACGGAAATAATGAAGCACTTGACTCGTTGGAAAGACAAGCCTCCCGGTTACACCCGCAGGACAGGATTAATGAAAAGGGGATTGGGAGGAGGGAAAAGGGGAGGGAAACCATTAAGATAAGTCTTATTTCAGATGCATAATGATTTAATTTGGTCACATAATCACCATTACTCATCAGGGAATGACAACCACACTGGCCCCTGAGGGAGAGATGGCAAACGTAGTGTGTGAGTGTGTGACACAACAGTGACACAGAACAGAAAGACTCTCTGCTAGCGCACGGCAAGCGGTACCGGAGAGCCAAGTCCAGGTCCAAGAGGCTTCTAAACATCTTCTACCCCCAAGCCATAAGACTCCTGAACAGCTAATCACATGGCTACCCAGACTATTTGCATTGCCCCCCTCCCTCCCTCCTTATTTTACGCTGCTGCTACTCTCTGTTATTATCTATGCATAGTCACTTTAACAATTCTACCTACATGTAATTATTACCTCAATTACCTCGACTAACCGGATCCCCCCCACATTGACTCTGTACCGGTACCCTCTGTATATAGCCTCACTATTGTTATTTTACTGTTGCTCTTTAATTATTTGTTACTTTTATTTCTGACTTTTTAAAGTATTTTCTAAAAACTGCATTGTTGGTTCAGGGTTTTTAAGTAAGCATTTCACTGTAAGGTCTGTTGGATTTGGCGCATGTGACAAATAACAATTATTAAATTGATTTGATCTGTCTCTCACTGAGACAGAACAGTGAGACAGATCATTGAGACAGAACAGGGAGGCCGATCATTGAGACAGATCATTGAGACAAAACAGGGAGCCAGATCATTGAGACAGAACAGTGAGACAGATCATTGAGACAAAACAGGGAGCCAGATCATTGAGACAGAACAGGGAGCCCGATTATTGAGACAGAACAGTGAGACAGAACAAATCAAATCAAATTTTATTTGTCACATACACATGGTTAGCAGATGTTAATGCGAGTGTAGCGAAATGCTTGTGCTTCTAGTTCCGACAATGCAGTAATAACCAACAGGTAATCTAACTAACAATTCCTAAACTACTGTCTTATAGACAGTGTAAGGGGATAAAGAATATGCACATAGGGATATATGAATGAGTGATGGTACAGAGCAGCATAGGCAAGATACAGTAGATGGTATCGAGTACAGTATATACATATGAGATGAGTATGTAAACAAAGTGGCATAGTTAAAGTGGCTAGTGATACATGTATTACATAAGGATGCAGTCGATGATATAGAGTACAGTATATACGTATGCATATGAGAAGAATAATGTAGGGTAAGTAACATTATATAAGGTAGCATTGTTTAAAGTAGCTAGTGATATATTTACATCATTTCCCATCAATTCCCATTATTAAAGTGGCTGGAGTTGAGTCAGTGTCAGTGTGTTGGCAGCAGCCACTCAATGTTAGTGGTGGCTGTTCAACAGTCTGATGGCCTTGAGATAGAAGCTGTTTTTCAGTCTCTCGGTCCCAGCTTTGATGCACCTGTACTGACCTCGCCTTCTGGATGATAGCGGGGTGAACAGGCAGTGGCTCGGGTGGTTGATGTCCTTGATGATCTTTATGGCCTTCCTGTAACATTGGGTGGTTTAGGTGTCCTGGAGGGCAGGTAGTTTGCCCCCGGTGATGCGTTGTGCAGACCTCACTACCCTCTGGAGAGCCTTACGGTTGAGGGTGGAGCAGTTGCCGTACCAGGCGGTGATACAGCCCGCCAGGATGCTCTCGATTGTGCATCTGTAGAAGTTTGTGAGTGCTTTTGGTGACAAGCCGAATTTCTTCAGCCTCCTGAGGTTGAAGAGGCGCTGCTGCGCCTTCTTCATGATGCTGTCTGTGAGAGTGGACCAATTCAGTTTGTCTGTGATGTGTATGCCGAGGAACTTAAAACTTGCTACTCTCTCCACTACTGTTCCATCGATGTGGATAGGGGTGTTCCCTCTGCTGTTTCCTGAAGTCCACAATCATCTCCTTAGTTTTGTTGACGTTGAGTGTGAGGTTATTTTCCTGACACCACACTCCGAGGGCCCTCACCTCCTCCCTGTAGGCCGTCTCGTCGTTGTTGGTAATCAAGCCTACCACTGTTGTGTCGTCCGCAAACTTGATGATTGAGTTGGAGGCGTGCGTGGCCACGCAGTCGTGGGTGAACAGGGAGTACAGGAGAGGGCTCAGAACGCACCCTTGTGGGGCCCCAGTGTTGAGGATCAGCGGGGAGGAGATGTTGTTACCTACCCTCACCACCTGGGGGCGGCCCGTCAGGAAGTCCAGTACCCAGTTGCACAGGGCGGGGTCGAGACCCTGGGTCTCGAGCTTGATGACGAGCTTGGAGGGAACTATGGTGTTGAATGCCGAGCTGTAGTCGATGAACAGCATTCTCACATAGGCGTTCCTCTTGTCCAGATGGGTTAGGGCAGTGTGCAGTGTGGTTGAGATTGCATCGTCTGTGGACTAATTTGGGCGGTAAGCAAATTGGAGTGGGTCTAGGGTGTCAGGTAGGGTGGAGGTAATATGGTCCTTGACTAGTCTCTCAAAGCACTTCATGATGACAGAAGTGAGTGCTACGGGGCGGTAGTCGTTTACCTCAGTTACCTTAGCTTTCTTGGGAACAGAAACAATGGTGGCCCTCTTGAAGCATGTGGGAACAGCAGACTGGTATAGGGATTGATTGAATATGTCCGTAAACACACCAGCCAGCTGGTCTGCGCATGCTCTGAGGGCGCGGCTGGGGATGCCGTCTGGGCCTGCAGCCTTGCGAGGGTTAACACGTTTAAATGTTTTACTCACCTCGGCTGCAGTGAAGGAGAGACCGCATGTTTCCGTTGCAGGCCATGTCAGTGGCACTGTATTGTCCTCAAAGCGGGCAAAAAAGTTATTTAGTCTGCCTGGGAGCAAGACATCCTGGTCCGTGACTGGGCTGGATTTCTTCCTGTAGTCCTTGATTGACTGTAGACCCTGCCACATGCCTCTTGTGTCTGAGCCGTTGAATTGAGATTCTACTTTGTCTCTGTACTGACGCTTAGCTTGTTTGATAGCCTTACGGAGGGAATAGCTGCACTGTTTGTATTCAGTCATGTTACCATACACCTTGCCCTAATTGAAAGCAGTGGTTCGCGCTTTCAGTTTCACGCGAATGCTGCCATCAATCCACGGTTTCTGGTTAGGGAATGTTTTTATCGTTGCTATGGGAACGACATCTTCAACGCACGTTCTAATGAACTCGCACACCAAATCAGCGTATTCGTCAATGTTGTTATCTGACGCAATACGAAACATGTCCCAGTCCACGTGATGGAAGCAGTCTTGGAGTGTGGAATCAGCTTTGTCGGACCAGCGTTTGACAAACCTCAGCGTGGGAGCTTCTTTTTTTAATTTTTGTCTGTAGGCAGGTATCAGCAAAATGGAGTCGTGGTCAGCTTTTCCGAAAGGGGGGCGGGGCAGGGCCTTATATGCGTCGCGGAAGTTAGAGTAACAGTGATCCAAGGTTTTTCCACCCCTGGTTGCGCAATCGATATGCTGATAAAATTTAGGGAGTCTTGTTTTCAGATTAGCCTTGTTAAAATCCCCAGCAACAATGAATGCAGCCTCCGGATAAATGGTTTCCAGTTTGCAAAGAGTTAAATAAAGTTCGTTCAGAGCCATCGATGTGTCTGCCTGGGGGGGGATATATACGGCTGTGATTATAATCGAAGAGAATTCTCTTGGTAGATAATGCGGTCTACATTTGATTGTGAGGAATTCTAAATCAGGTGAACAGAAGGATTTCAGTTCCTGTATGTTTCTTTCATCGCACCATGTCTCGTTAGCCATAAGGCATACACCCCCACCCCTCTTCTTACCAGAAAGGTGTTTGTTTCTGTCGGTGTGATGCGTGGAGAAACCCGTTGGCTGCACCGCTTCGGATAGCGTCTCTCCAGTGAGCCATGTTTCCGTGAAGCACAGAACGTTACAGTCTCTGATGTCCCTCTGGAATGCTACCCTTGCTCGGATTTCATCAACCTTGTTGTCAAGAGACTGGACATTGGCAAGAAGAATGCTAGGAAGTGGTGCACGATGTGCCCGTCTCCGTAGTCTGACCAGAAGACCGCCTCGTTTCCCTCTTTTTCGGAGTCGTTTTTTTGGGTCGCTGCATGCGATCCATTCCGTTGTCCTGTTTGTAAGGCAGAACACAGGATCCGCGTCGCGAAAAACATATTCTTGGTCGTACTGATGGTGAGTTGACGCTGATCTTATATACAGTAGTTCTTCTCGACTGTATGTAATGAAACCTAAAATGACCTGGGGTACTAATGTAAGAAATAATACGTAAAAAAAACAAAAACTGCATAGTTTCCTAGGAACGCAAAGCGAGGCGGCCATCTCTGTCGGCGCCGGAATGTCACAGGGAGCCCGATCATTGAGACAGATCATTGAGACAGAACAATGAGGCAGAACATTTAGACAGTCCTATTCTCTGTAATGCGGGTCACTTCTTGGGGTCATTGTGGATTGAGGTGAATGGGCAGAGAAAAGAACATTCAGGCAGGTGACAATGGGCTGACATAATGTAGGTTTCCTATTCACACACACACAAAGGTAGTTGAGGGAAGCAATCTCCACCTCGACCACCGATGTTAGATAACCACATGCGGCTAGGGAATGGTGATGAACAATTAACGGTGTGGACGGTTATGGTGTAGACGGTATTGGGAATGGTAACATTGTGTACAGTAATGATTTGAACGTTAACAGTGTGGTTGGTAACATTGTGTACAGTAACAGTGTGGATGGTAAAATTGTGTACAGTAACAGTGTGGATGGTAAAATTGTGTACAGTAACAGTGTGGATGGTAACATTGTGTACAGTAACAGTGTGGATGGTAACATTGTGTACAGTAACAGTGTGGCTGGTAACATTGTGTACAGTAACAGTGTGGCTGGTAACAGTGTGGATGGTAAAATTTTATACAGTAACAGTGTGGATGGTAACATTGTGTACAGTAACAGTGTGGCTGGTAACATTGTGTACAGTAACAGTGTGGCTGGTAACAGTGTGGATGGTAACAGTGTGGATGGTAACAGTGTGGATGGTAACATTGTGTACAGTAACAGTGTGGATGGTAACAGTGTGGATGGTAACAGTGTGGATGGTAACAGTGTGGATGGTAACATTGTGTACAGTAACAGTGTGGATGGTAACAGTGTGTACAGTAACAGTGTGGATGGTAACAGTGTGGATGGTAACATTGTGTACAGTAGCATTGTGTACAGTAGCATTGTGTACAGTAGCATTGTGTACAGTAACAGTGTGGACTGTAATGGTGTGGATGGTAGCATTGTGTACAGTAACAGTGTGTACAGTAGCATTGTGTACAGTAGCATTGTGTACAGTAGCATTGTGTACAGTAGCATTGTGTACAGTAACAGTGTGGACTGTAATGGTGTGGATGGTAGCATTGTGTACAGTAACAGTGTGTACAGTAGCATTGTGTACAGTAACAGTGTGGACTGTAATGGTGTGTACAGTAGCATTGTGTACAGTAGCATTGTGTACAGTAGCATTGTGTACAGTAACAGTGTGGACGGTAACAGTGTGTACAGTAACATTGTGTACAGTAGCATTGTGTACAGTAGCATTGTGTACAGTAACAGTGTGTACAGTAGCATTGTGTACAGTAGCATTGTGTACAGTAACATTGTGTACAGTAGCATTGTGTACAGTAACAGTGTGGACGGTAACAGTGTGTACAGTAGCATTGTGTACAGTAACAGTGTGGACGGTAACAGTGTGTACAGTAGCATTGTGTACAGTAGCATTGTGTACAGTAGCATTGTGTACAGTAACAGTGTGGACGGTAACAGTGTGTACAGTAGCATTGTGTACAGTAGCATTGTGTACAGTAGCATTGTGTACAGTAACATTGTGTACAGTAGCATTGTGTACAGTAACAGTGTGGAATGTAACAGTGTGGATGGTAGCATTGTGTACAGTAGCATTGTGTACAGTAACAGTGTGGACTGTAATGGTGTGTACAGTAACAGTGTGTACAGTAGCATTGTGTACAGTAACAGTGTGGACTGTAATGGTGTGTACAGTAGCATTGTGTACAGTAGCATTGTGTACAGTAGCATTGTGTACAGTAACAGTGTGGACTGTAGCATTGTGTACAGTAACAGTGTGGACTGTAGTAGCATTGTGTACAGTAACAGTGTGGAATGTAACAGTGTGGATGGTAGCATTGTGTACAGTAACAGTGTGGACTGTAGCATTGTGTACAGTAACAGTGTGGACTGTAATGGTGTGCACAGCTATCGATGCCATCTAGGAGATTTTTCTGCAGTCTATGACTTATTGATGTGTTGTTTTGCGGTTCTGAAAAATACATATTTTACGTAGCGAAGTTCGCGATTAAAGACCACTAGTTTGTATGCTTCCTGCGTCCTCCCTGCTATGCTAATGCTTTCACTCAGCTGTTCCACCACTAGTTTGTATGCATTGTGTCCCTGCTATGCTAATGCTTTCACTCATGTTCCACCACTAGTTTGGATGTAGCATCCCTGCTATGCTAATGTTTCACTCAGCTGTTCCACTAGTTTGTATGCATTGTGTACTCCCTGCTATGTAATGCTTTCACTCAGCTGTTCCACCACTGTTTGTATGCTTCCTAACAGTGTGGACCCTGCTATGCTAATGCTTTCACTCAGCTGTTCCACCACTAGTTTTTCTTCCTGCAGTCTATGACTTTCATTGTTCCATGTGTTGTTTTCCGGTTCCCTGAAAAGCTACACTATTTTATGCTTCCTGCGTTCCCTGCTATGCTAATGCTTTCACTCAGCTGTTCCACCACTAGTTTGTATGCTTCCTGCGTCCTCCCTGCTATTCTAATGCTTTCACTCAGCTGTTCCACCACTAGTTTGTATGCTTCCTGCGTCCTCCCTGCTATGCTAATGCTTTCACTCAGCTGTTCCACCACTAGTTTGTATGCTTCCTCGTCCTCCCTGCTATGCTAATGCTTTCACTCAGCTGTTCCACCACTAGTTTGTATGCTTCCTGCGTCCTCCCTGCTATGCTAATGCTTTCACTCAGCTGTTCCACCACTAGTTTGTATGCTTCCTGCGTCCTCCCTGCTATGCTAATGCTTTCACTCAGCTGTTCCACCACTAGTTTGTATGCTTCCTGCGTCCTCCCTGCTATGCTAATGCTTTCACTCAGCTGTTCCACCACTAGTTTGTATGCTTCCTGCGTCCTCCCTGCTATTCTAATGCTTTCACTCAGCTGTTCCACCACTAGTTTGTATGCTTCCTGCGTCCTCCCTGCTATGCTAATGCTTTCACTCAGCTGTTCCACCACTAGTTTGAATGCTTCCTGCGTCCTCCCTGCTATGCTAATGCTTTCACTCAGCTGTTCCACCACTAGTTTGTATGCTTCCTGCGTCCTCCCTCCTGTTCTAATAGTATCTATCAACTGCAGGATACGATGGGAGTCAGCTGTCCCGAACAGGAAACTTTCCACAAACAGCGAGAGTTCCAATCCCCACTTGATCCCATCACTCCTCCGTGACCCGAATCGCCAAGCCACTCGGACTTTAACAGCAGCCCGCTCCTCCAGCACCTACAGACAACCACATCCCTCCACCAAGAGCACCTGCTCTTCCTCATCCAATGGGGGTGTTGGAGGTATGGGGGGTGTGTGTGTGGGGGGGTTGATGGAATGAGGGTGTGGGGGGGTTGCGGGGGGGGGGTTGAGGAAGGGTGGGGGGTCATCCTCAGCAAATCAGCTGGCTCCCCCATTCAGGGTGGCAATATTTACCTCATTCTATTCAATGCCTAATACTTTTTAGCAACACTCTCAGAAACCCTGGAATGGCCTTTCTATTCTCCTTCTTCACTTTTGTTTTTCTGGAATGATGGAGAAGAGTGGTAGCTGACTGTGATAGGGCCAGAGAGAGATCAGGGAGCAGGGGGCTGACTGTGATAGGGCCAGAGAGAGATCAGGGAGCAGGGGGCTGACTGTGATAGTGTCACGCCTTGGTCTTAGTATTTTGTGTTTTAGTTAATTAGTTGGTCAGGCCAGGGTGTGACATGGGTTTATTGTTTGTTGTAGTTCTTAGTGGGTTTTTTTAGTTATTGGGATTGTGGCTGATTAGGGGTGTGTGTTGCATAGGTTTGGCTGCCTGAGGCGGTTCTCAATCAGAGTCAGGTGATTCTCGTTGTCTCTGATTGGGAACCGTATTTAGGTAGCCTGGGTTTCACTTTGTATTTCGTGGGTGATTGTTCCTGTCTCTGTGCTAGTGTTCACCACACAGTTTCGGTCACTTTGGATTTTCTTTTTTTCTTGTATTGGAAGAGAAAAGAACGAGCGCCATTCTCCTTGCGGAGATGGTGCTAAATACATCAACACGGTCGGTCCCTGGGATTGGGCTGGCTAACACGATCGTTTTGCTTGGAAGGAAAAGGAGTTGGAGCCTTTAGGACGGGAATCTTTCGGAAGGATAATATTGATGGGGATTCTAAAGCTGACGTGAAGGACGTGTTTGTTTCCAAGGCAACTCGTTGGAGGGAGCATACGACGTCGCTATATACTGAAGAAAAACACGATGATATCCTGAGAAGGGCAAGAGCAGTGGGAGGTGAGAGGCCGATGAGCCACTACGAAATATCAAGCCTGGCGAAGAATAACTTTAGGGTTGTAACTGTCAACATTTACAACCCTTACGTTAAGGATGAAGAGGTGAGGGCTTTTCTGGGGAGATACATGGATAACGTCTCCTCAGCTAGACACCTCAAAGACTCCCTTGGGTTTTGGAATGGGAGGAGAGGTTTCCAGGCCCTCCTCAGGGAGGACCCAAAGGGACATGGTGGCTACCTCCATCCTCCTGCTATGTTCTCCCTTGGGGCTGACAGGGGGACGTTGTTTTTTATGCACGTCAGCCCCATTTTGCAGGCGCTGTATGGCCTACGGACACATTTTCGCCTCGTGCAGCATGAGAAAATGCAGATTTTGTGGATCTGAGGATCACGAGGCGAGGGATTGTGACAAGCCTAAGACATGCCATGGGTGTGGCTCGTCAGCACACCTGTGGCGGGGGTGCCCGGCCCGTCAGAGGTCATATGCGTCTGCGGCTAGGGGGAGCAGGAGCGGGGGATGGGGGAAGAAGAGGAGGGGAAGGAAGCACGCCTCATGACAAGAGTACAAGTCCAGAGGGGAAGGCCACAAGGAAGGAAGAGGAGCAAGAAGCGGCGGATGGAAGAGAGAAGGAAACGGAAGACACGGGAGTAGGAGAACCAGGAAAGCGGCGGAAGAAGGCAACCGAGTGGAGGAGAATGAGAGAGAAGAAAGCGAGGAGGAGTGGTGGAGAAGAAGACGGTGGAGAGCAAGTGGACTGGGGGAAAGTGACATGGTGGAAGAGATGAGGGGTATGGTGGAGGAGCTGGCGGGGGGAGGGTGGTATCTCTCCACTGCCGCCATCACCAAAGAAGAGAATGAAGAGAAGGGTGCGATTGGCCGACAGTGAGGGGGAGGGGATGGCCAAGAGAGTGATGGGGGTGGGAGAAACCTCTGGGTTGCTGCTGGTTTCCCCAGGCTCTCAACTTCTTTTGGGTGGGGACACACCTAACAAGACTCAGGACTGGGTACAGGAGGAGGTGGGGAGTTTTTTGTTTGGGGACTCAGCCTCCTAATTTTTTCCAAACCGGCTGCAACACTGGGGAGGGGGAGGATTGTGGGGGTAGACCCAGGGTGCAGGGCACCCCGAAGCCAAACACTATTCCTGCATCCTGGGATGGTGTGATGGAGGAAGAGGGGGATGTCGGGATTACGGATGGTGTTCTCACCGGTAGATATGGAGCAGGGGAGCATCGGGTGAGTCTCCTGTTTTTTTTTTCTGTCTGGGTTTAGAATTTGAGTGTATTACATGTTTTATTTTTTCATGGAGTCTAATTTGAATGTTGTTAGTTTAAATGTAAGGGGTTTAAGAGATATTGTTAAGAGGAGGGTGGTTTTTAGTTATTTGGAGGGTGTGGGGTTTTGATTTTTGTTTTTTACAGGAGGTTCACCTGAGGGATGGAGGGGATGTTAGTAGATTTAAGAGGGAGTGGGACAAGGGGGAGTCGGTTTGGGGTGTAGGGGGGGTGCACTCATCGGGGGTATGGATTTTGTGTGGGCACAGGGAGGTAAAAGTGGAGGATTCTTTTGTGGTAATGCAGGGGAGGGTTATAGGGGTGGATGTCACGATAAGGGATTGTAAATTTAGATTAGTGGTGGTGTATGGGCCACAGGTGGTGGCAGACAGGAAGGAGATGGTGGACTGTCTGACGCCCCTGTGTGTCACAAATAGGAAATTAGTGATAGGGGGGATTTTAATACAGATTTAGGAAGAGGGGGGATAGCAGTGCAGGCGCCATTGCTAGGCTAATGGCTTGCCATGGTCTGGTAGATGGTGGTATGCACACTACTCCGAAAATGGACGGTCCTACATGGCGTAACTCCAGGGGGTTGAGCGGAGCCTCGATTATATTTTTGTACCCAGGTCTTTGGGTAAGTTGTCTGGGCGGCTGTTGCCTGTTTTCTTTTCGGATCACGACGGGGTGCTCCTGCAGGTGGGGTCGCCAGTCTGCCTCTTTGGTAAGGGGTACTGGATGCTAGATCGGGATGTGCTGGAGGAGCAGGCTTTTGTTGACGGGTTTTATGGTTTCTTTAGGAGGTTTGAGGGCCTCCGGTCCATGTGCGAGGGGGTGTTAGAGTGGTGGGAATTAGTTAAGGTGAGGATTAGGGCTTTTATAATAGGGTATTGCAAGAGGAAAAAAGGGAGGAGAGGAGGAGATGGATCGTATCCAAAGGTTAATTGAACTCGAATACGAGGCAGGCAACCTCGGCGGGTCGTTTGACTGGGAGAGATCCGCAACCCTAAAGGCGCAGCTCAGGGAGTTGCAGGAGCGGAAGGCTCGAGCTTTCCTGGAGCGTGCGCATAGCGGCTTTCTAGAACATAATGAGACTTGTTCTGCTATGTTCTTTAAGTTGGTTAGGGCAAGACAGAGTAGGAAGGTAATGCATGGTGTTAGGGAAGAAAATGGTACTATAGTTAGAGAACCAGAGGATATGGTCAGGGTGACAACTGATCATTTCCAAGGTTTATTTAAGGAAAGGGAAATAGATGTAGAGCAGGGAAATGTGTTTTTAGAACACTTGTCCAGGCGGTTGCCGGAGGACATTAGAGAAGTGATGGAGGCCCAGATCTCAATAGAAGAGGTTGAGAGCGCTCTTAGGAGGATGGGAAAAGGGAAGGTGCCTGGGATGGATGGGCTGCCGGCTGAGTTTTATCTCAAGTTTTGGGGTATACTTGGACCAGTGGTCCTCGAAGTCTTGAAGGCCATCCTTGAGACGGGGGTCCCGGGGGATCAATGGCTGTTGGTGTGCTGTCACTTTTATATAAGAAGGGGAAGTAACAGACCTTGGCAACTGGCGGCCGTTGACCATGTTGTGTGTAGATTACAAGCTACTTGCAAAGGTTTTAGCGACCGGTTGCGCACAGCCCTTCCCTACGTTGTTCATGAGGATCAGACGTGCGGGGTAGAGGGCCGCTCTATTAGATAGAACCTACAGTTAATCAGGGACTCCATCGCTTGGGTTGAAGATAGAGGACTGCCTTTTATGGTAGCAGCTAGATCAGGCGAAAGCCTTCGATCTCGTGAATAGATCCTTTTTATTCAGAGTGTTAGGTCGATTAGGATTTGGGGAGAAGTTTATAGGATGGATTCGTACATTATATGTCGGAGCGGGGTGCCGAGTTAGTGTAAATAGTCACTTGGGTGACGTTTTTGACCTCTCGTCTGGGGTCAGGCAGGGGTGCCCACTCTCGGCTCTCCTCTTCGTTCTGTACATGGAGCCTCTGGGGGCTGCCATTAGGGCAGACACAGGGGTGGAAGGTTTGCTGATCCCTGGAAGTGGTGGACTGCGTGTTAAGATGACGCAGTACGCTGACGACACTTCCTTGCTGTTGTGCAAGGACTCGTGCCTGACAAGGTCCCTTGCCATCTTTGGGGATTTCACTCGGCGTCGGGAGCAGTTCTGAACCATGCAAACTCTTCCGTCAAGTTTTTTGGAAGATGGCGCGGTAGAACGGATGTGCCTGGGGGTTCTCTCTCTGTGAGGGGGCCCTGAGGATTCTCGGGTCCATTTTGAGACCTCCGGCTCAGCGACGCTAAACTGGAACATGCGTATCGCAGTGGTACAGAGGAAGCTAGCAATGTGGAAAGCTAGGTATTTGTCTTTTATGGGCAAAGTCCTGGTCCTAAAGGTGGATGTGTTGCCGTCGCTTTTGTATTTGGCATACATCTACCCATTGCCGGCTTGTCTGAGGAGGCCTCTAGTGAGGCTTGTGTTTCAGTTTATGTGGAGTGGCAGGTATGAGTGGGTCGCCAGGGCACGCATGATCTGTCCCATCGGGGAGGGAGGTAGGGGGGTACCACATTTCCCCCTCAAGCTGGACACAATTTTTGTTTCTTTCTTGTTAACGGAGCTTGCTCAGCCAGGGATACACCCGTCCGGTTACCTCCTGTGGGTATTTTTCTCGTATCCGGCGAAGCATAATGGTGTGGTCTAACACGGGTCCTCGGGCGGAACAGCTGCCGTGGCACTTTGGTCATGCGGCCAAGTGGCTGCGTGCGTACCCTGAGGTTGAAGTTGCCCGAGTAGGTTTAGATCATAGGCACCTGTACGAGGAGGTCAGAAAGGCAGAGAGTCCGGCGCCTGTAGTAGGCATCTCGGAAGTGGTCTGGGAGGGAGTGCAGGTGCAGGGTCTGGACAACAGGCTCAAGGACCTGAATTGGTTGAGCCTTCATAAGTGTTTGCCGGTACGTTCCATCTTGTACCGGTTTAGTTTAGTGCAATCCCCACCTGTCCAAGATCCTCTTGTGGCAGGGAGGAGACTGTGCGTCATGTCTTTTGGGACTGTGCCTTTGCCGGAGTAGTATGGGCTAGGGCACGGGTGTTGTTAGGTTTGGTAAAGGGGGATTTTGTATTGACGTGGGCCAGGTTAGAGAGGGGTGTAGGGAGAGTGAGAGGGACGGATAGGGACAGGTTTCTGCTCTGGCTTCTCATGAGTCTCTTTAAACGGGGGCTGTGGGAAGCAAGGCTGAACATGGAGAAGACAGGGAGAGATTGGGGGGTGGAAGGGATAGTGAGGAGAGTGGAAGGAGATTTGAGGGGGAGGATGAAGAGGGAGGAGAGGAAGTGGGGGCAGCATGCTGCTCGGGAGAGGTGGAAGGGGGTTTAGGGCTGGGTGTCATTTAGATTTGTAAGAGGATAGATTAGGGACGGGAGATAGGGAAAGGTATTTTGTAGGGTGACGGGGAGGGAAGATGCTCCCTGAGGTTTTGTTTGGGGTTTATGTTTAGTTTAATTTAATTAGTTTAATTAAAAATACCATTATTTGAGTATGTATGTAAATTATGAGTTGTAAAGAATGAATGGTATTGAAGATAATAAATTAATTTTTATAAAAATAAAAAATAAACAGGCTGTATAGGTTTTTCACGTTCCATTTGTTGTTTTTGTATTTATTCGTTATTTCAGGTATAGTTCCGTTATTTGTTTCATTAAAAAACATGAGTAACCAACACGCTGCATTTCGGTCCGACTTTCTTGCGACAAACGAAGAACGCCGTTACAGAATCACCCAACACACACGGACCGAGCAGCGTGTTAACAGGCAGCTGGAGCAACGAAGGAGGACGTTATGGACAGCAGAGGATTGGAGTATACGACGTGGGAAGAAATAGACAGGTGGGCGGCCGACCCAGAGAGAGTGCCGGAGCCCGCCTGGGATTCGCTGGAGCAGTGCGAAGAGGGCTACAGGAGAATGGAGTCGGAAAGACACGGCGGCGCAGAGTGAAACCCGAAAATCAGACCCAAAAAATTCTTGTGGGGGCTCAGAGGAGAGTGGCTGAGTCAGGAGACAGACCTGAGCCAACTCTCCCTGTTTATCGTGAGGAGCCGAGGAGGAGACCAGAACCGGTGTTGGAGGTGAGCGAAGCAGAGACTGTGAAGGAGTTAATGGGGAAATTGGAGGAGAGATTAATGAGGGAGTTGCTAGTTTGGTGCTTTAGGTACAAGATTTGTCCGACGGAGCGTGTCGGGATTTAATGGCCCCTGGGTCAGCGCTCCATACTAGTCCTGAGGTGCGTGTTAGTCGGCTGGTGAAAAATGTGCCAGCCTCACGCACTAGGCCTCCTGTGTACCTACCTAGCCTTGCACGTCCTGTGCCAGTCCTGCTCTCAGGCTCTCCAGTACACCTTCACGGTCCAGTCCATCCTGTGCCACCTTCACACACCAGTCCTCCGGTGGCAGCTCCCCGCACCAGGCTTCCTGTGCATGTCCTCGATCCAGTACCACCAGTTCCAGTACCACGCACCAGGCTTTCAGTGCGCCTCGCCTGTTCAGCGCAGCCAGCGCTTTCTCCCTCTCCTGCGCTGTCGGAGTCTCCCGCCTGTTCAGCGTTTCTAGAGCCTTCCTCCTCTACAGCGCTGCCGGAGCCTCCTGCCAGTTCGGAGCAGCCTGAGCTGCCAGTCTGCATGGAGCAGCTAGAGCTGCCAGTCTGCATGGAGCAGCTAGAGCTGCCAGTCAGCATGGAGCAGCTAGAGCTGCCAGTCTGCATGGAGCAGCTAGAGCTGCCAGTCTGCATGGAGCAGCCAGAGCTGCCAGTCTGCATGGAGCAGCCAGAGCTGCCAGTCTGCATGGAGCAGCCAGAGCTGCCAGTCTGCATGGAGCAGCTAGAGCTGCCAGTCTGCATGGAACAGCCAGAGTTGCCAGTCTGCATGGAACAGCCAGAGTTGCCAGTCTGCATGGAGCAGCCAGAGCTGCCAGTCTGCATGGAGCAGCCAGAGCTGCCAGTCTGCATGGAGCAGCCAGAGCTGCCAGTCTGCATGGAGCAGCCAGAGCTGCCAGTCTGCATGGAGCAGCTAGAGCTGCCAGTCTGCATGGAACAGCCAGAGTTGCCAGTCTGCATGGAACAGCCAGAGTTGCCAGTCTGCATGGAGCAGCCAGAGCTGCCAGTCTGCATGGAGCAGCCAGAGCTGCCAGTCTGCATGGAGCAGCCAGAGCTGCCAGTCTGCATGGAGCAGCCAGAGTTGCCAGTCTGCATGGAACAGCCAGAGTTTCCAGTCTGCATGGAGCAGCTAGAGCTGCCAGTCTGCATGGGGCAGCCAGAGCTGTCAGTCTACTTGGAGCAGCCAGAGTTGCCAGTCTGCATGGAGTTGCCAGTCTGCATGGAGTTGCCAGTCTGCATGGAGTTGCCAGTCTGCAAGGAGCTGCCAGTCTGCAAGGAGCTGCCAGTCGGCAAGGAGCTGCCAAAGCTGTCAGTCTGCATGGAACAGGCAGAGCTGTCAGTCTGCAAGAAGCCGCCAGAGCTGTCAATCTGCATGGAGCAGCCAGAGCCGCCAGTCAGCATGGAGCAGCCAGAGCCGCCAGTCAGCATGGAGCAGCCAGAGCAGTCAGTCAGCATGAAGCAGCCAGAGCCGTCAGTCTGCCAGACTCTTCCAGATCTGCCAGTAAGCCAGACTCTTCCAGATCTGCCAGTCAGCCAGACTCTTCCAGATCTGCCAGTCAGCCAGACTCTTCCAGATCTGCCAGTCAGCCAGACTCTTCCAGATCTGCCAGATCTGCCAGTCAGCCAGACTCTTCCAGATCTGCCAGTCAGCCAGACTCCTCCAGATCTGCCAGTCAGCCAGATTTTCCAGATCTGCCAGTCAGCCAGACTCTTCCAGATCTGCTATTCAGCCAGACTCTTCCAGATCTGCTTTTCAGCCAGACTCTTCCAGATCTGCCAGTCAGCCAGACTCTTCCAGATCTGCCAGTCAGCCAGGATCCGCCAGTCAGCCAGGATCCACCAGTCAGCCAGGATCCGCCAGTCAGCCAGGATCAGCCAATAAGCCAGGATCTGCCAGATCTGATAGTCAGCCAGGATCCGCCAGTCAGCCAGGATCTGCCGGAACCACCAGCAAGCCAGGATCTGGTAGATCCATCAACCTGCATGAGCTTCCTCTCACTCCTGGGCTTCATCTCAGTACTGGGCTTCCTCTCAGTACTGGGCTTCCTCTCAGTACTGAGCTGCCCCTCAGTCCCGAGCTGCCCCTCAGTCCCGAGCTGCCCCTCAGTCCCGAGCTGCCCCTCAGTCCCGAGCTGCCCCTCAGCCACGAGCTGCTCCTCAGTTCAGTGGGGTTCTGGGTGAGGACTATTCGGCCATGGTCGGCGGCAAGGGTGGATCATCCCAGGACGCGAAGGGGAGGAACTATGACATTTATGGAGTGGGGTCCACGTCCCAAGCCGGAACCGCCACCATGGACAGACGCCCACCCGGACCCTCCCTATGGTTTTGAGGTGCGTTCGGGAGTCCGCACCTTAGGGGGGGGCTTCTGTCACGCCTTGGTCTTAGTATTTTGTGTTTTAGTTAATTAGTTGGTCAGGCCAGGGTGTGACATGGGTTTATTGTTTGTTGTATTTCTTAGTGGGGTTTTTAGTTATTGGGATTGTGGCTGATTAGGGGTGTGTGTGTGTTTCATAGGTTTGGCTGCCTGAGGCGGTTCTCAATCAGAGTCAGGTGATTCTCGTTGTCTCTGATTGGGAACCGTATTTAGGTAGCCTGGGTTTCACTTTGTATTTTGTGGGTGATTGTTCCTGTCACTGTGTTAGTGTTCACCAGACAGGCTGTATAGGTTTTTCACGTTCCGTTTGTTGTTTTTGTATTTATTCGTTATTTCATGTATAGTTCCGTTATTTGTTTCATTAAAAAACATGAGTAACCAACACGCTGCATTTCGGTCCGACTTTCTTGCGACAAACGAAGAACGCCGTTACAGATAGGGCCAGAGAGATCAGGGAGCAGGGGGCTGACTGTGATAGGGCCAGAGATCAGGGAGCAGGGGGCTGGCTGTGATAGGGCCAGAGATCAGGGAGCAGGGAGCTGGACATCTCAAATGTCCAGAGAAATCTACCCTTATTGATTTGATATTGATATTGATTTTCCACATAAAGATTCTGAGGTTGGTGTTTTCTGTAATGATTTAAGTGAACATTGTGCTGTTGTTGCTGTTATAAATACTAAGGCTCCTAAGACAAACCCACGCTTTATAAGAGAAATGTTAAAAGTTTTAATGAGCAGGCATTCATGATTTGTTTAATTTTGACTGGAGCAGATTGAGCTTATTCCTGATGTGGAAACTGCCTGGAAATTCTTTCATTACTTTTTTTCAAATAGTAAACGAACATGCCCAATTACACAGGTTCAGAGTTAAAGGGAGGGATAATGCATGGTTTTCTCCAAATAGTAAACGCCCAATTACACAGGTTCAGAGTTAAAGGGAGGGATAATGCCTCCAAATAGTTCCAACATGCCCCATTCCACAGGTTCAGAGTTAAAGGGAGGGATAATGCATGGTTTTCTCCAAACAGTAAAACATGCCCCATTCCACAGGTTCAGAGTTAAAGGGAGGGATAATGCCTCCAAATTACATGCCCCATTCCACAGGTTCAGAGTTAAAGGGAGGGATAATGCATGGTTTTCTCCAAACAGTAAACGAACATGCCCCATTCCACAGGTTCAGAGTTAAAGGGAGGGATAATGCATGGTTTTCTCCAAACAGTAAACGAACATGCCCAATTACACAGGTTCAGAGTTAAAGGGAGGGATAATGCATGGTTTTCTCCAAACAGTAAACGAACATGCCCCATTACACACATGCCATGGTTTTCCAAACAGTACACAGGTTCAGAGTTAAAGGGAGGGATAATGCATGGTTTTCTCCAAACAGTAAACGAACATGCCCCATTCCACAGGTTCAGAGTTAAAGGGAGGGATAATGCATGGTTTTCTTCTGAACTGTCTTGTATTATTCACAAACATAATCTAGCCTCGGCTAAGGCAAGGATATCATGTTCTGATGCTGATTGGCTGGTTTTTAGGCTGCTACAAAACAAGTCTTCTTCTCTTCTCAGGAAGACCAAGTCTGAACATTTACTGTCTGTTACCACTGATAATCTGAATGACCCTCGACAGTTTTGGAAGGCTATTAAAACCTCTTGAAACTCAACATCCAGGATCCGGGATCATGAATAAAGCCTCAGGCTCATTAGCATAACGCAACGTTAACGATTTCTGAAAATCGCAAATAAAATGAAAATAATGCGCCTGCTCTAAAGCTTAGCCTTTTCTTAACAACACTGTCATCTCAGATTTTCAAAATATGCTTTTGAACCATAGCTATTCACTAATTTGTGTAAGAGTATGCTAAGCTAGCTTAGCATTTTGAGTAGCATTTAGCACGCAACATTTTCACAAAAACCAGATAACCAAATAAATAAAATCATTTACCTTTGAAGAGCTTCAGATGTTTTCAATGAGGAGACTCTCAGTTACATAGCAAATGTTCAGTTTTTCCTGAAAGCATCTTTGTGTAGGAGAAATCACTCCGTTTTGTACATCACATTTGGCTACCGAAACGAACCGAAAATTCAGTCACCTACAACGTCAAACTTTTTCCGAATTAACTCCATAATATCGACCGAAACATGGCAAACGTTGTTTGGAATCAATCCTCAAGGTGTTTTTTCACATATCTCTTCATTGATATATCGTTCGTGGAAGGCTGCTTTCTTCTCTGAATTCCATGGAAAAATACTTGCAGCTGAGGTTTGCGCACCAATTTCGGCGCAGGACACCGGGCGGACACCTGGTAAATGTGGTCTCTTATGGTCAATCTTCCAATGATATGCCTACAAATACGTCACAATGCTGCAGACACCTTGGGGAAAAGACAGAAAGGGCAGACTCATTCTCATTCCTGCTCATTTCCTGGATGCCGTTTCATCTTGGTTTTGCCTGTAGCTCACGTTCTAGGGCACGCACAGAGAATATCTTTGCAGTTCTGGAAACGTCAGAGTGTTTTCTTTCCAAAGCTACCAATTATATGCATAGTCGAGCATCTTTTTGTGACGAAATATTGCGCTTAAAACGTGCACGTCTTTTTATCCAAAAATGATATAGCGCCCCCAGAGTTTCATTAAGTCTATGTCTGGTAACAGTAATGTTACTGAATTAGCGTCATGTGTATTGAAGGACTCTGTTGCTGTATATGACAAAACTGAAATGCTGAATTGTTTCAATGAGCACTTTGTATCATCTGGTAGGCTGTTTGATTCAGTGTCCTCTGTCTCTAAACAACCCTGTGTGGATGAACCAGTGAGAGCTGGTCAAACTTTTAGCTTTTTGCCAGTCTCAGTGCAGGTGGTACATAAAGCCCTGAAATCTTTAGATCAGGGAAAGCATGCAGGTCCCAATCTTTTTTATCCCTGCTTTTCAAACTTGCAGCGGATTTCATAGCTGACCCACTTACATACCTAGTCAAGCTAACCATGGAATGTAATGAAATTCCAAGGATCTGGATATCAGCATTTGTCCTACCACTTTTAAAAGGGGGACATTCAACTTTAAAAAATAATTATGGGCCAATCTCAAAGCTGTCACCCCTGGCAAAAAAATACTTTAAACCATTGTTAGTGAACAGCTAAAATAATTTTTATATACTAACTCTATTTTATCAATGTACCAATCGGGCTTCAGGAAGAAGCACAGCACAATTACAGCAGCCATGAAGGTTTTAAATTATATCACTGAAGCCCTTGAAAAAAAACAGCACTGTCTCACTTTGTAGTGATCTCTCTACGGCTTTTGATACAGTTGATCATGCTATACTAAGGCAGAGATTGTCGAGGGTCGTTCTTTCAGAGCATGTAGTTGCATGGTTTGCTAACTATCTGTCTGATAGAACTCAGTGCACTCAATTTGATGGGCTCATGCCTGTTAAATTAGGTATGTAATGGTATGCCCGTAGGCTCTGTAACTTCGTCCCCTCTTGTTCACTATTTATATAAATCATTTAAGCAAACATTTGCAAAATGCGCAACTTCACATTTATGCCGATGATACTGTTATTTACTGTTGTGCCTCGTCTCTTACAAAAGCTTTCCAGAACATGCAAACGGCTTTTTATACTGTTCAACATACCTTGTGTTTGTCACGCCCTGGTCTATATTTATTATGTTATCTTCATTTATTGAGTCAGGCCAGGGTGTGACATGGGTTTATTTGTAGTGTGTTTCGTCTTGGGGTTGTGTGGGGTGTATAGATTAGTCCATGGCTGCCTGAGGCGGTTCTCAATCAGAGTCAGGTGATTATCGTTGTCTCTGATTGGGAACCATATTTAGGTAGCCTGGGTTTCACTGTGTGTTTGTGGGTGATTGTTCCTGTCTCTGTGTTTGTTGCACCAGTCAGGGCTGTTTCGGTTTTCGACGTTTGTTGTTTTGTATTGTTTGTGTTTCGTCAATATTAAAGATGTATCGAACGTTGCATTTTGGTCCGATCCTTATTCCACCTCTTCGTCAGAGAAGGAGGGAGAAGAAAGCCGTTACAGTGTTAATTAAGGCTTATCCTCAATACAGACAAAACTGAGCTAATGGTGTTTTCCAAAGCTAGAAATAGACCTCTGAACCTTTCACCTATTACTACCTGTCAGGGCAATGGGATTGAGACTGTAACCTCATATAAATATCGTGCATTTTTAATTGAAGACGGGCTCTCTTCTAAATTGCTAATTCAACCATTTACAAAATATAAAAATAATTGAAGCTGAAGTTGGGATTTTATTTTATGGTCATCTTCGATAATATCATTGATGTGTCCTCATACAATGCCTTCGTGATTTGGAACAAGATCAACCCTACCTGGATACGTGATAAGCGGAACAAGAGGAGGGTGTTCCCGGAACAGCTGGGAAAGGCACCTGTAATCCCACACAATCAAATAAGGGAGCACCTCCCCCGCACAGCGGCCTCTGCAGCGCTTGTGAAAGCTGTTCAGGGGTCTGAATCTTGTCCTGATCCACCTGAGGTTGCAGCTGGGGCAGGCAAGAGGAGGAGATGCCAATTCAAAGAATATATAATAATATATAATATCTGCTGTACAGGGGGCGGCAGGGATAGCCTAGTGGTTGGAGCGTTGGACACGTAACCAGAAGGTTGTGAGTTCAATCCCCCGAGCTGACAAGGTACAAATCTGTCATTCTGCCCCTGAACAGGCAGTTAACCCATTGTTCTCAGGCCGCCATTGAAAATAAGAATGTGTTCTTAACTGACTTGCCTGGTTAAATAAAGGTAAAATAAAAAAACATGTGAGAAATACATCTGCAAAGTCCGTGCATACATGCATACGCTCGTCAGTGGTGGAAGACGGTGAGGACCAATGTGGTGCGTGTTCATGGTGATATTTATTACACTCAGAACACTAAAACAAAGAGAATGACACCGAACAGTCCTGTCTGGCGACAACCATCACCCACACCACACAGGTGGGAAAAGGGTACCTAAGGATGATTCTCAATCAGAGACAACTAACGACACCTGCCTCTGATTGAGAACCATACCAGGCCAAATACAAAAAACACCACATAGAAAAAGGTACATAGACAACTCACGCCCTGACCATACAAACACAAACACATAACAAAATAACTAAGGTCAGAACGTCACACATGCATACAGTCAGGGCTACATGTGCTAATTAGAGTTGATTGAATTATGTTCTGCATGTTTTTGTTTTCTATCTTTTATCTTATTTTATTCTTATTTATTGTTGTTTGGTTCAAAAATGGGAGATGACTAGTATTTTGTAGTTGAATTCCTCATTGTACAGTATATAAGAATATATCACTATGTTGACAAAAATATACTGTTATTGTTTCCCTTCAATAAAATCCATTTAAAACTACTTTCTGTGCATATCTGCTACTTTCTTAGGCTATACAAGTGCTATTTCTTGCAACAAAAAAAAAACATGTTTACACCAATGCTCTAAGGGATTTCTTCCATTGATGGAGAGGCAGACCAAAGCGCAGCGTGGTTATTTTGATTCATGTTTTAATAAATCACTTCACATGAACAAACTTCCAAAAACAAGAAATGTGAAAACCCCCAAACAGTCCTATCTGGTGCAAACACAGAGACAGGAACAATCACCCACAAACACACAGTGAAACCCAGGCTACCTAAGTATGATTCTCAGAGACAACTAATGACACCTGCCTCTGATTGAGAACCGTACTAGGCCGAAACATAGAAATACCCAAAATATAGAACAAACAAACATAGACTGCCCACCCAAACTCACGCCCTGACCACACTAAATAAATACAAAACAAAGGAAATAAAGGTCAGAACGTGACAAATGCAGTACCTTTAGAAATAATAATGATAATAAACCTATACTTTAGTAAAGAAACAATTGTAATAAAACGAGGGGTGTCCACTGATTAAATGCAGTCCTTCTGCATTGTGAAGAGGGAAAAACCAGATAATCAAAGTTTGTTGTTTCTTCATGCAAAATATATCTGAAATACAATTAAGCTGCATTTTTGCAGTGAAGGCGGGTCATTTTTTACCCTTAGGACAAAGGGGTATATATAAAATGTTGAGAAATTTTTTACCCTTAGGACAAAGGGGTGTATATAGAATGTTGAGACATTTTTTACCCTTAGGACAAAGGGGTGTATATAGAATGTTGAGACATTTTTTAAATATATTTGGTTACAATGTAACCTTTATTTAACTAGGCAAGTCAGTTAAGTACACATTCTTATTGACAATAACGTCATAGGAACAGGGGATTAACTGCCCCAGGGGCAGAATGACAGATTTTTACCTTGCCAGCTCGGGGATTTGATCTAGCAACCATTCGGTTACTGGCCCAACGCTCTAACCACTAGGCTTCCTGCCGCCCCGACTACACAAGGGTTAAACAAAATAGATAGGGCCAGAGAGGTCAGGGAACAGAAGGCTTGCTGTGAAATGTGCACTTTTGTTATGGCGTTCATGAGGTTATGCTCCAGATAATTAATAATTACACTACTTGGGTTTTTGCATTCAATGTTACTTGGGAATATTGGATATTTTGCTGACATTTTCAGATTCCAGGGTCATCCTCACGGGTTTTCTCTCTCATCATCAGTTGCCATAAGCCCTGTGTGATATGTCATGGAAAAAATGATATATTGTACTGACAAGATAGTCAAGTGATCACTCTAACAATTGAAATACATCTGTTGGAAGGAGGAGGCGAGATCAGGTCCAATCAAATTAAATAAAATATTATTTGTCACATGCTTCGTAAACAACAGGTGTCGACAAACAGTCAAAAGCTTCCCAAAAATGCTCCAGCCACCCTAGTCATAGTGTTCTTTCTACTACCATACGGCAATGCCAAGTCTACATCCAAAAGGCTTCTCAACAGCTTCTACCCCCAAGCAATGAGACTCTGCTAATCAAAGGGCTACCCAGACCCCTCTTTTAGCCTGCTGCTACTCTCTGTTTATAATCTATGTATAGTCACCTTAACTCTACCTACATCTACATATAACCTCAATTCTGACTCTGTACCGGTACCCCCTTGTATGAAGCCTTGCTTGATATTTTCCTACTGTTGTTAAATTATTTGTTACTTTTATTTTCTATTCTTACTTCACACTTCTTTTTTTCTTCTTAAATCTTCTTAAAGCATTGTTGGTCAAGGGCTTGTAAGTAAGCATTTCACTGTAAGGTGAACCTGTTGCATTAGCATTTCACTGTACAGTGAACCTGTTGCAGAAGCATTTCACTGTAAGGTGAACCTGTTGCATTAGCATTTCACTGTAAGGTGAACCTGTTGCAGAAGCATTTCACTGTAAGGTGAACCTGTTGCATTAGCATTTCACTGTAAGGTGAACCTGTTGCATTAGCATTTCACTGTAAGGTGAACCTGTTGCATTAGCATTTCACTGTAAGGTGAACCTGTTGCATTAGCATTTCACTGTAAGGTGAACCTGTTGCATTAGCATTTCACTGTACGGTGAACCTGTTGCATTCGGAGCATGTGACAAATACAATTTGATTTGAGTTGAAAGAAAATAGGGAAATAGAACGTTAAAACATGTAACAATAAAAGTCATAATAAGAGTAAAGGATACATGGCTATATACAGGAAGTACCAGGTAATAACATAGCTCTATACAGGAAGTACCAGGTAATAACATGGCTAAATACAGGGAGTCCCAGGTAATAACATGGCTATATACAGGAAGTACCAGGTAATAACATGGCTCTATACAGGGAGTACCAGGTAATAACATGGCTATATACAGGGAGTCCCAGGTAATAACATGGCTAAATACAGGAAGTACCAGGTAATAACATGGTTATATACAGGAAGTACCAGGTAATAACATGGCTATATACACAGAGTACCAGGTAATAACATGGCTATATACAGGGAGTCCCAGGTAATAACATGGCTATATACACAGAGTACCAGGTAATAACATGGCTATATACACACAGTACTGGGTAATAAAATATGTATATATACAGGGAGTACCAGATAATAACATGGTTATTTTGTTTGATAATGTCCCTCTATATGTAAAAAAAACTTTTGTTTTGTTGGTGCGTTTATATCAGTAATCCAAAGGCACAATGCACGCTCACAACATCCAGACGAAATAGAGAATACAGTAAAAGTTCATAGAAACATTTCAAACGATGTTTAAAGACAATCCTCATGTTGTTTTTGCCATAAATAATCAATAATATTTCAACCGGACAAAAGCTTCGTCAATAGAAAAGGAGAAACAAGAGCGGCACGCTCCCGTTCACGCGCTTGGCTCAAGTCTGGAAATGTCCACTGTACACTCATTGAAAGTGCTGTATCTCCCTCATTTTTCAGAGTAAAAGCCTGAAACAATGCCTAATGTATGGCCACATGTCGCGGAAGCCATAGAGATAGTGAACTGGGTCCTAAGTCTTTGTATGGTGGATACGATTTCAATGGAAAAACAGCCTTTCAAAATAATAGTACTTTCTGGTTGGATTGTCCTCGGGTTTCCGCCTGCCATATCAGTTTTGTTATACTCACAGACATTATTTTAACAGTTCTGGAAACTTTTGAGTGTTTTCCATCCAAATCTACAAATTATTTGCATATCGTAGCTTATGGGCCTGAGTAGCAGGCAGTTTAATTTGGGCACGCTTTTCATCCGGAGGTGAGAAATACTGCCCCCTACAGCATGGCTGTAGCATGGCGGATATATGCCTACCCTCACCACCTGGGGGTGTCCGATCAGGAAGTCTAGAATCCAGTTGCAGAGGGAGGTGTTGAGTCCCATGGTCCTTAGCTTAGTGATGAGCTTGGAGGGCACTATTGTGTTGAAACCTGAGCTGTAGTCAATGAACAGCATTCTCACAGAGGTTTTCTTTTTGTCCAAATAGGAAAAGGAACTGCAGAGTGCAATAGAGATTGTATCATTTGTAGATCTGTTGAGGGGGTGAATTAGAATGGGTCCAGAGTATCTGTAATGATAGTGTTGATGTGAGCCATGACCAGCCTTTCAAAGCATTTCTTGGCTACAGATGTGAGTGCGATGGTGCGATAGTCATTATAGACAGGTTATCTTGGTGTTCTTGGGCACAGGGACTATGGTGGTCTGCTTGAAGCATGTAGGTATTACGGAGTGGGTAAGGGAGAGGTTGAAAATGTCAGTGAAGACACTTGCTAGCTTGGTCAGCACATGCTCTAGGTATGTATTCTGGTAATCCATCTGGCCCTGTGGCCTTGGGAATGTTAACCTGTTTAAAGGTTTTAGTCATATCTGCTACTGAGAGAATGAGCACACAGTCATCCGGAACAGCTGGTGAACTCATGCATGGTTCAGTGTTGCTTGCCTCAAAGCTAGCATAGAAGGCATTTACCTCATCTGGTAGGCTCGCATCACTTGGCATCTTGTGGATTGTGGAGTTTCCGTTTGTAATCTGTGATAGTTTGCCAGCCCTGCCACGTCCGACGAGCATCTGAGCTGGTGCAGTAGAATTTGAATTTAGTCCTGTAATGACTCTTTGCCAGTTTGATGGATTGGCAGGACTTGTTATAAGCGCCCGGGTTAGTGTCCCGCTCTTTCAAAGTGGCAGCGCTAGTCTTTAGCTCAGTGCGGATGTTGCCTGTAATCTATTGATTCTGGTTGGGATATGTACGTATGTATGGTCACTATAGGGACAATGTCGTCAATGCACTTATTAATGAAGCCAGTGACTGATGTGGTAAACTGCTCAATCTTGAGAAACAGCGAAACAGTCCTGTAGTTTAGCATCCGCTTCATCAGACCACTTCTGTATTGAACGCATCTGGTACTTCCTGTTTGAGTTCTTGCTTGTCAGCAGGAATCAGTAAGATATAATTATCTTCAGATTTGCCATTTGTAAGGCAAGGGAGAGCTTTGTATGCATCTCTGTGTGTGGAGTAAAGGTGATCTAGAGGGTTTTTTTCACCTCTAGTTGCACAGGTGGCGTGCTGGTAGAAATTCGGTACACCGGATGACAGTTTTCCTGCATTAAAATCACTGGCCACTATGAGTGCTGCATATGGATGAGAATGTACTTATTTGCTTATGGCCTCATACAGCTCATTGAGTGTGATCTTAGTGCCAGCATCGGTTTGTGGTGGTAAATAGACAGCTAACCATTTTCTTGGTAAATAGTGTTGTCTGTAGTTTATCATGAGGTATTCTAACTTAGGCAAGCAAAACTGCAATACTTCCTTAAATATTAAAAATGGCTCACCAGCTGTTGTTTAAGAAACAGACAGACACCCCCCAACCCTGAGCTTACTTACTTACTGCTGTTCTGTCCTGCCGATGCATAAAAAAAATTAAAATGCTAGATGTTTATCCATGTACTTGCTCAGCCATGTTTCTGAGAACCATAAGATATTACAGTTCTTCAGTTCCCACTGGTAGGACGGTCTCGAACAAACGTTGTCCAGTATTTACACCAGTGATTGTATGTTTTCCAATAGAACAGAGATGTAAGGGATTTCCTCCTCTTCTTCCGAAGAGGAGAGGCGAAAAGGATCAGAGGACCAATATGCGGCGTGGTCAGTGTCCATGGTTCTTTTTAATACGTAATGTACACATGAACAACTGACTACATAAAACAAGAAATGTGAAAACCCTAAACAGTCCTATCTGGTGCAGACACAGAGACAGGAACAATCACCCACAAACACACAGTGAAACCCAGTCTACCTAAGTATGATTCTCAATCAGAGACAACTAATGACACCTGCCTCTGATTGAGAACCATACTAGGCCGAAACATAGAAATACCCAAATCATAGAAAAACAAACATAGACTGCCCACCCATCTCACGGCCTGACCATACTAAATAAAGACAAAACAAAGGAAATAAAGGTCAGAACATGACAAGAGGGTTGAGACCATTCTAATCAATGAGAGGGCATATACTTGTGTGAGCAACAGGCCATAGAGAGGACTCATCTTTGTATCTGTGTCATTATAACATATGTGACATCAAGGGCAGTGCTATTGAGGTACAGCATATCCATTTTAAAGTAGTACATTTTCTTCTTCATTGGCCGATTGCTACCAAATCATAGGAATGCCCAAGAGTTGACTACTTTAAAATGGTGGAAGCCCTCAATGATAATGTTCACGCTAAAATGGGGTATATCCATGATGAGTCTTCCATCTATCTCTATGACAGCAGGCATTACCCTGACATGAAGTAGTTCTTTTATACCATTTAAATCAATGAATTTGTAACAGCCTAACCACTACGAAACATCCACTAGGTCAAATAAGCTTCACGTAGCAAATTAGCAATTACATTTTATGTTACAAGTTCCACACTCTCACGTTGCCTCTTACTCTCTGGTCACACCAGACCCACTAACTCGCACTTCCAGGGGAACTTGTTTGTCTCCCCAACCTTTCCAACCTCTTCTCCCCAACCGCTTCCTGCTTACAACCTCTCTAACAGAGGAGCTACTCTGTCTCTCCAACCTCTCCCACAGAGTAGCTTATCTGTCTCCCCAACGTCTCCCACAGAGTAGCTTATCTGTCTCCCCAACGTCTCCCACAGAGGAGCCTCTCTGTCTCCACAACCTCTCCCACAGAGGAGCCTCTCTGTCTCCCCAACCT
Source organism: Oncorhynchus masou masou (assembly GCF_036934945.1). Lineage (NCBI taxonomy): Eukaryota > Metazoa > Chordata > Actinopteri > Salmoniformes > Salmonidae > Oncorhynchus > Oncorhynchus masou. The sequence continues at coordinate 96,604,437 of NC_088242.1, forward strand.
CTCCCACAGAGGAGCTTCTCTCTCTCCCCAACCTCTCCCACAGAGGAGCTTCTCTCTCTCCCCAACTTCCCCCCCAGAGGAGCTTCTCTCTCTCCCCAACCTCTCCCACAGAGGAGCTTATTGTCTCCCCAACCTCTCCCACAGAGGAGCTTATTGTCTCCCCAACCTCTCCCACAGAGGAGCTTATTGTCTCCCCAACCTCTACCACAGAGGAGCTTCTCTCTCTCCCCAACCTCTCCCACAGAGGAGCTTATCTGTCTCCCCAACCTCTCCCATAGAGGAGCTTCTCTCTCTCCCCAACCTCTCCCACAGAGGAGCTTCTCTCTCTCCCCAACCTCTCCCATAGAGGAGCTTCTCTCTCTCCCCAACCTCTCCCACAGAGGAGCTTCTCTCTCTCCCCAACCTCTCCCACAGAGGAGCTTCTCTCTCTCCCCAACCTCTACCACAGAGGAGCTTCTCTCTCTCCCCAACCTCTCCCACAGAGGAGCTTCTCTCTCTCCCCAACCTCTCCCACAGAGGAGCTTCTCTCTCTCCCCAACCTCTACCACAGAGGAGCTTCTCTCTCTCCCCAACTTCTCCCACAGAGGAGCTTCTCTCTCTCCCCAACCTCTCCCACAGAGGAGCTTCTCTCTCTCCCCAACCTCTACCACAGAGGAGCTTCTCTCTCTCCCCAGGAGCTTCTCCTCCCCAACCTCTCCCACAGAGGAGCTTCTCTCTCTCCCAACCTCTACCACAGAGGAGCTTCTCTCCTCCCCAACTGACAGAGGAGCTTCTCTCTCTCCCCTCTCCCAACCTCTCCCACAGAGGAGCTTCTCTCTCTCCCCAACCTCTCCCACAGAGGAGCTTCTCTCTCTCCCCCAACCTCTCCCACAGAGGAGCTTCTCTCTCCCCCACCTCTCCCACAGAGGAGCTTCTCTCTCCCCAACCTCTCCCACAGAGGAGCTTCTCTCTCTCCCCAACCTCTCCCACAGAGGAGCTTCTCTCTCTCCCCAACCTCTCCCACAGAGGAGCTTCTCTCTCCCCAACCTCTACCACAGAGGAGCTTCTCTCTCCCCCAACTTCTCCCACAGAGGAGCTTCTCTCTCCCCCAACCTCTCCCACAGAGGAGCTTCTCTCTCCCCAACCTCCCCCAGAGGAGCTTCTCCCTCCCCAACAGAGGAGCTTATTGTCTCCCCAACCTCTCCCACAGAGGAGCTTATTGTCTCCCCAACCTCTCCCACAGAGGAGCTTCTCTCTCTCCCCAACCTCTACCACAGAGGAGCTTCTCTCTCTCCCCAACCTCTACCACAGAGGAGCTTCTCTCTCTCCCCAACGTCTCCCACAGAGGAGCTTCTCTCTCTCCCCAACCTCTACCACAGAGGAGCTTCTCTCTCTCCCCAACGTCTCCCACAGAGGAGCTTCTCTCTCTCCCCAACCTCTCCCATAGAGGAGCTTCTCTCTCTCCCCAACCTCTCCCATAGAGGAGCTTTTCTCTCTCCCCAACTTCTCCCCCAGAGGAATACTAAACCACACTAGAAAGGAACAGTGGATTGTGTTTTTCCATCCGGCTTCATGTCTGTTCTCCTCTCTTTTGTCTCCCCATATCAAAGCATTTCAGTCTTTTTCCCCTCCTAAAATGACACATTACTGTTTATACTGATTTGAATAACTGGATAAAACACAACGAATCACATAGAATAGGGATCCACGCGGAACTCTCTTCACCGCTCGCTGAAAAGGGCATTGTGTCCCGACCGCAGTGTTTGAGTTTGTGTTTGGCGTTTCAAGCAGTGGGAAGATTACGGGCGATGAAAGAGTCCACTTAACACATTCTGTTTCGTATTTCATCTGTCCTTTACTCTCCTATTTGCTTTGCACCATTTTGAAAGGAGAGAATTACTGGCAAATGGGATTGATTTTCTATCTGTTGCTGCCCAGGTACTGGTTTACTCAACTTCAAAGGGCAACTGAGCTCTTTGAAGTATGGGCTAGACGAGACACACCTGTTTTTTCCCCTGTTGCAATAATTGTGGAGCATACCCAACACTGATGGTGAATGACAGAGCTACGGTTGGTGGGGTCCTGGCAGTCGGTCTGCGACACAGAAATCCTCACCATTCAATGACAAGGCGGGAAATAACACCTTACCTGAGACTTAGTGTAAACGGATAATGACAAGCATCCAAGCCTGGAGATATTAATTACCACACATGATCTGCACAGCTGGTATTCCAAAAGGTATTTTGGAATGGCAGACATATTTGGATAATGTCATACGTTTATAAATTATTATTTTTTAAATAGCATTTTACTACGCCAAAGGGGTGAGTAAATTCAATAACACCAAAATAAAATTAATAATTGACTGTATTTTCATCCTGACCTCGTATCCTGGTGATCACATAACTCTGTCCTATTTTACAACGGCATGTTTCTTCATTTAATTTCTCCAGGCGACCATGAAGTTTTAAGGCTCTATAACAGTAGACCACCAGAGCGATAGTTGGTGGCATTGAATTTGCATGCCTATTTACTCCATTTCATTAACAATCATGTCCTCAGGGGACCTTGGCCTTAAAGCGTAACTTAGTAGGAAGACTAGATCCCTCACTAACTGCATGGAAGACAGTAGTTTAACACGAGCTCACATTCTGCTATACCAATGGTGCCAATAGTTATGGCACAATGTGTATGTTACCCCCCCCCCAAAAAAAAAAACGTTTTGAAACCCTTTTCTTTAAAAAAAAACATATTTTCAGTTGCAAATGTGTCGCTTTCTCTCGCTCTCCACTAAGTTCCTTCAGATGCTTTGGATTGTGAGCGCTGTGAAAGTTATAGTGCGGGAGAGGGTTGTTGGTAGCAGCAGTGGTAGTCTGATGTTCTTGTGTGGGGTTTTAAAGTCAAGCCAAGCAAGGGTAATTCAAAATAATTAAATAAAAAAATAGCTCAATGTGATATGAGCCAGCACAAAGGCTCTAGTAAAATGCCGCTAGTAAAAATCCTCAGATCCACCGCCACAATATCTGGCCCGGACATTTAAGGCCCCTAAACGCTGAGCAGGGTCAAGGTCATTGACATCATTCATGGTGTTTTATTCCACTTTGGGGCAAAGCGTGCCAGCATTGGAGAGAGAAGAAAAACGAAGATCAGGAGGAGGTATATTGTAGACATATTAATGTATTGAAGAAAAGGATCAAAATTACCGGGCGAGAGACGGTATCGAGTTTCTAAATGTGAAACAGCCGTTGGTACACGGTAAACACCGCTGTATTAAAAAGCATAGGATTGATGTTTTTGATGTGACAATCACATCAACATGTCAAGTCTCAAATTCACATTAATGTAATAAAACATTTAAATTCCTAAATATCAGTTTCCCTCTCCTCTAGAATTACCTTTGCAAGTGACATAATTATGAGAGAAATGTAAATTACTATTTGCATAATTAAATATATGATAATCACAACTGAGTTCTCCATTTACTACAGGAAGCTTAAACAAATTGTATGTGCCTATTGAAATGCCTGTGGGGAAAGTCTAGAAGTACGTGCCAACTTTAGTATCTCCTCCCATCCACAGGCTTACATTTATTCATCATTTTTTTATTTTGTTATTTATCCTTTATTTAAAACTAGGCAAGTCAGTTATGAACAAATTCTTATTTACAATGACGGCCTACACCCGACCAAACCCGGACGACGCTGGGCCAATTGTGAGCAGCCCTATGGGACTCCCAGTCACGGGACTGTAGTGACGCCTCTTGCAGTGCGTTAGACCTCTGCAGAACACGTTGTGTTGCAGTTTTTCTGGGGTGTGAACTAGTGACACTTCTCCAAATGCCATGGAGATGATTTTTGTTTGTTTGTGGAGCCCAGACCTGGGCTCAGCTGAAGTTCAAAGGTCCCTGTCTTCCCCATTAGCCTTGTGAGCATGGTGTCCTGGGTTGTCAACCCGGTCTCAGAGCATTACGTATTATTCTGTACGTAAACCCAAACTCTCCATTTAGTTTGATATGTTACGTTTGGTATGGTTACGTAAGACAGATGGTTACTAAAGGCAAAAACGAAAGGAGGGTGGTTGGTCAGAGTGGATGAGGCTGGCGTATAATACAAATGTCTAGCAATCCAAAGATTGCGGAGTTTTAATCTCATCACGGACAATTTAAGCTAATTAGCAACTTTTCAACTTCTTCCTACTTTTTTGTTACTTTGCAACTGCTTAGCATGTTAGCTAACCCTTCCCCTATCCCTAACCTTAACCCTTTTACCTAACCCTTCACATATTGATTGACTTCTTGCTGTCCCCAGTCCACCTTGCCGTGCTGCTGCTCCAGTTTCAACTGTTCTACCTGTGATTATTATTATTTGACCATGCTGGTCATTTATGAACATTTGAACATCTTGGCATGTTCTGTTATAATCTCCACCCGGCACAGCCAGAAGAGGACTGGCCACCTCACATAGCCTGGTTCCTCTCTAGGTTTCTTCCTCGGTTTTGGCCTTTCTAGAGAGTTTTTCCTAGCCACCGTGCTTCTACACCTGCATTGCTTGCTGCTTGGGGTTTTAGGCTGGGTTTCTGTACAGCACTTTGAGATATCAGATGATGTACGAAGGGCTATATAAATAAATTTGATTTGATTTGATTTGAACACGAAGGCATGCATGAGAGCATCAGCTGTTCCGGACGACTCTGTGATCACGCTCTCCGTAGCCGACGTGAGTAAGACCTTTAAACAGGTCAGCATACACAAGGCTGTGGGGCAAGACGGATTACCACATGTGCTCCGGGCGTGTGCTGACCAACTGGCAGGTGTCTTCACTGACATTTTCAACATGTCCCTGATTGAGTCTGTAATACCAACATGATTCAAGCAGACCACCATAGTCACTGTGCCCAAGAAAACAAAGGCAACCTGCCTAAATGACTACAGACCCGTAGCACTCATGTCTGTAGCCATGAAGTGCTTTGAAAGGCTGGTAATGGCTCACATCAACACCATTATCCCAGAAACCCTAGACCCACTCCAATTTGCATACCGCCCAAACAGATCCACAGATGACGCAATCTCTATTGCACTCCACACTGCCCTTTCCCACCTGGACAAAGGGAAAACCTATGTGAGAATGCTGTTCATTGACTACAGCTCAGCGTTCAACACCATAGTACCCTTAAAGCTCATTACCAAGCTTAGGATCATGGGACTAAACACCTCCCTCTGCAACTGGATCCTGGACTTCCTGACAGGCCGCCCCCAAGTGGTGAGGGTAGGTAGCAACACATCTGCCACGCTGATCTTCAACACTGGAGCTCCCCAGGGGTGCTCAGTCCCCTCCTGTACTCCCTGTTCACCCACAACTGCATGGCCAGGCACGACTCCAACACCATCATTAAGTTTGCTGATGACACAACAGTGGTAGGCCTGATCACCGACAATGATGATACAGCCTATAGGGAGGAGGTCAGAGACCTGGCCAAGTGGTACCAGAATAACAACCTATCCCTCAACGTAACCAAGACTAAGGAGACGATTGTGGACTACAGGAAAAGGAGCACCGAGCACGTCCGCATTCTCATCAACGGGGCTGTAATGGAGTAGGTTGAGAGCTTCAAAATCCTTGGTGTCCACATCAACAACAAACTAGATTGATCCAAACACACCAAGACAGTCGTGAAGAGGGCATGACAAAGCCCCTCAGGAAACTAAAAAGATTTGGCATGGGTCCTGAGATCCTCAAAAGGTTCTACAGCTGCAATATCGAGAGCATCCTGACCATTTGCATCACTGCCTGGTACGTCAATTGCTCGGCCTCCGACCGCAAGGCACTTCAGAGGGTATTGCGTACGGCCCAGTACATCACCCGGGAAAAGCTGCCTGCCATCCAGGACCTCTACACCAGGCGGTGTCAGAGGAAGGCCCTAAAAATTGTCAAAGATCCCAGCCACCCCAGTCATAGACTGTTCTCTCTACTACCTCATGGCAAGCGGTACCGGAGTGCCAAGTCTTGGACAAAAAGGCTTCTCAAAATGTTGTACCCCCAAGCCATAAGACTCCTGAACAGGTAACCAATGGCTACCCGGACTATTTGTATTGTGTGCCATGCACACACTACCTCGATAAGCCTGACTAACAGGTGTCTGTATATAGCCTTGCTACTCTTTTTTCAAATGTCTTTTTACTGTTGTTTTATTTCTTTACTTACCTACACACACACACACACACACACACACACACACACACACACACACACACACACACACACACACACACACACACACACACACACACACACACACACACACACACACACACACACACACACACTCATACCTTTTTTGGCACCATTGGTTAGAGTCTGTAAGTAAACATTTCACTGTAAGGTCTACACCTGTTGTATTCGGTGCACGTGACAAATAAACTTGGATTTGATTTGATTTGAAATCACCTAATCCTAACCTAACTTTAACCCTTTAATCTAACTCCTAACCTTAACCTTAACCCTTAGCCTAGCTAAAAATATCAAGCTAGCTAATGTTAGCCACCTAGCAATAATTCATAATATTTCCAATGTTTTGCTAATTTGTAACATATTGAACTTCATGCAAATTCGTACCGTACAGTATAATATGAATTGTAATTCGAAACATATCACACAAAATCGTTGATGGACATTCACAAATTAATACATACCATACGAAACGTAAAATGAACAAGCCAGCCATTGGGCCGTTAACCATTCGGCTGCCCTCCCAGTCCATGGGGCTTTGAGCCTGAAACAGTGAGTCAGCTGCCCCTCCGGACCTTGGGGTCCTGAACCATTCAGCTGCCCTCCCAGACTATGGGGCCCTGAACCATTCAGCTGCCCTTCCAGACCATGGGGACGAGCTGCCCTTCCAGACCCTGAACCATTCAGCTGCCCTTCCAGACCATGGGGCCCTGAACCATTAAGCTGCCCTTCCAGACCATGGGGCCCTGAACCATTAAGCTGCCCTTCCAGACCATGGGGACCAGCTGCCCTTCCAGACCATGGGAACCAGCTGCCCTTCCAGACCCTGAACCATTCAGCTGCCCTTCCAGACCATGGGGACCAGCTACCCTTCCAGACCATGGGGACCAGCTGCCCTTCCAGACCATGGGGACCAGCTGCCCTTCCAGACCATGGGGACCAGCTGCCCTTCCAGACCATGGGGACCAGCTGCCCTTCCAGACCATGGGGACCAGCTGCCCTTCCAGACCATGGGGACCAGCTGCCCTTCCAGACCCTGGGGACCAGCTGCCCTTCCAGACCCTGAACCATTCAGCTGCCCTTCCAGACCATGGGCACCAGCTGCCCTTCCAGACCATGGGGACCAGCTGCCCTTCCAGACCCTGAATCATTCAGCTGCCCTTCCAGACCATGGGGCCCTGAACCATTCAGCTGCCCTTCCAGACCATGGGCACCAGCTGCCCTTCCAGACCATGGGGACCAGCTGCCCTTCCAGACCATGGGGACCAGCTGCCCTTCCAGACCATGGGGACCAGCTGCCCTTCCAGACCATGGGGACCAGCTGCCCTTCCAGACCATGGGGACCAGCTGCCCTTCCAGACCCTGAACCATTCAGCTGCCCTTCCAGACCATGGGGACCAGCTGCCCTTCCAGACCCTGAACCATTCAGCTGCCCTTCCAGACCATGGGGACCAGCTGCCCTTCCAGACCATGGGGACCAGCTGCCCTTCCAGACCCTGGGGACCAGCTGCCCTTCCAGACCCTGAACCATTCAGCTGCCCTTCCAGACCATGGGGACCAGCTGCCCTTCCAGACCATGGGGACCAGCTGCCCTTCCAGACCATGGGGACCAGCTGCCCTTCCAGACCCTGAACCATTCAGGTGCCCTTCCAGACCATGGGGACCAGCTGCCCTTCCAGACCATGGGGACCAGCTGCCCTTCCAGACCATGGGGACCAGCTGCCCTTCCAGACCATGGGGACCAGCTGCCCTTCCAGACCCTGAACCATTCAGCTGCCCTTCCAGACCATGGGGACCAGCTGCCCTTCCAGACCATGGGGACCAGCTGCCCTTCCAGACCATGGGGACCAGCTGCCCTTCCAGACCATGGGGACCAGATGCCCTTCCAGACCCTGGGGACCAGCTGCCCTTCCAGACCCTGAACCATTCAGCTGCCCTTCCAGACCATGGGGACCAGCTGCCCTTCCAGACCCTGAACCATTCAGCTGCCCTTCCAGACCCTGAACCATACAGCTGCCCTTCCAGACCCTGAACCATTCAGCTGCCCTTCCAGACCCTGAACCATACAGCTGCCCTTCCAGACCCTGAACCATTCAGCTGCCCTTCCAGACCCTGAACCATTCAGCTGCCCTTCCAGACCATGAGGACCAGCTGCCCTTCCAGACCATGGGGACCAGCTGCCCTTCCAGACCATGGGGACCAGCTGCCCTTCCAGACCCTGGGGACCAGCTGCCCTTCCAGACCATGGGGACCAGCTGCCCTTCCAGACCATGGGGACCAGCTGCCCTTCCAGACCATGGGGACCAGCTGCCCTTCCAGACCATGTGGACCAGCTGCCCTTCCAGACCATGGGGACCAGCTGCCCTTCCAGACCCTGAACCATTCAGCTGCCCTTCCAGACCCTGGGGACCAGCTGCCCTTCCAGACCCTGGGGACCAGCTGCCCTTCCAGACCCTGGGGACCAGCTGCCCTTCCAGACCCTGGGGACCAGCTGCCCTTCCAGACCATGGGGACCAGCTGCCCTTCCAGACCCTGGGGACCAGCTGCCCTTCCAGACCATGGGGACCAGCTGCCCTTCCAGACCCTGGGGACCAGCTGCCCTTCCAGACCATGGGGACCAGCTGCCCTTCCAGACCATGGGGACCAGCTGCCCTTCCAGACCCTGGGGACCATTCAGCTGCCCTTCCAGACCATGGGGACCAGCTGCCCTTCCAGACCATGGGGACCAGCTGCCCTTCCAGACCCTGAATCATTCAGCTGCCCTTCCAGACCATGGGGACCATTCAGCTGCCCTTCCAGACCCTGAACCATTCAGCTGCCCTTCCAGACCCTGAACCATACAGCTGCCCTTCCAGACCATGGGGACCAGCTGCCCTTCCAGACCCTGAACCATTCAGCTGCCCTTCCAGACCCTGAACCATTCAGCTGCCCTTCCAGACCCTGAACCATTCAGCTGCCCTTCCAGACCATGAGGACCAGCTGCCCTTCCAGACCATGGGGACCAGCTGCCCTTCCAGACCCTGAATCATTCAGCTGCCCTTCCAGACCATGGGGACCAGCTGCCCTTCCAGACCCTGAACCATTCAGCTGCCCTTCCAGACCCTGAACCATACAGCTGCCCTTCCAGACCATGGGGACCAGCTGCCCTTCCAGACCCTGAACCATTCAGCTGCCCTTCCAGACCCTGAACCATTCAGCTGCCCTTCCAGACCCTGAACCATTCAGCTGCCCTTCCAGACCATGAGGACCAGCTGCCCTTCCAGACCATGGGGACCAGCTGCCCTTCCAGACCCTGGGGACCAGCTGCCCTTCCAGACCCTGGGGACCAGCTGCCCTTCCAGACCCTGGGGACCAGCTGCCCTTCCAGACCATGGGGACCAGCTGCCCTTCCAGACCCTGGGGACCAGCTGCCCTTCCAGACCATGGGGACCAGCTGCCCTTCCAGACCCTGGGGAACAGCTGCCCTTCCAGACCATGGGGACCAGCTGCCCTTCCAGACCATGGGGACCAGCTGCCCTTCCAGACCATGGGGACCAGCTGCCCTTCCAGACCCTGGGGACCAGCTGCCCTTCCAGACCATGGGGACCAGCTGCCCTTCCAGACCATGGGGACCAGCTGCCCTTCCAGACCCTGAATCATTCAGCTGCCCTTCCAGACCATGGGGCCCTGAACCATTCAGCTGCCCTTCCAGACCATGGGGACCAGCTGCCCTTCCAGACCCTGAACCATTCAGCTGCCCTTCCAGACCCTGAACCATTCAGCTGCCCTTCCAGACCATGGGGACCAGCTGCCCTTCCAGACCCTGAACCATTCAGCTGCCCTTCCAGACCATGGGGACCAGCTGCCCTTCCAGACCCTGAACCATTCAGCTGCCCTTCCAGACCCTGAACCATTCAGCTGCCCTTCCAGACCATGGGGACCAGCTGCCCTTCCAGACCATGGGGACCAGCTGCCCTTCCAGACCCTGGGGACCAGCTGCCCTTCCAGACCATGGGGACCAGCTGCCCTTCCAGACCATGGGGACCAGCTGCCCTTCCAGACCCTGAACCATTCAGCTGCCCTTCCAGACCATGGGGACCAGCTGCCCTTCCAGACCATGGGGACCAGCTGCCCTTCCAGACCCTGGGGACCAGCTGCCCTTCCAGACCATGGGGACCAGCTGCCCTTCCAGACCATGGGAACCAGCTGCCCTTCCAGACCCTGGACCATTCAGCTGCCCTTCCAGACCCTGGGCTTTAACAGGGGCATGCAGCAGGGCTACTCGGGCTGAATGACATCATGACAGTTGAAATCCTGAAAAAAACAATAACTGTCTGGTTAACATTCATAAAAATGTATAAAAAAAATCAAATGAGGTACAAATAAGTACAAATGGTCTAGTACATATCTGTGTGTATATCTAGAAAGAGTTATACTGGGTGTATATCTAGTAAGGCTTTAGGGCGGCAGGGTAGCCTAGTGGTTAGAGTGTTGGACTAGTACCTGGAAGGTTGCAAGTTCAAACCCCCGAGCTGACAAGGTACAAATCTGTCGTTCTGCCCCCTGAACAGGCAGTTAACCCACTGGTAGTATATCTGGTAAGAGTTATACTGCTATGTATATCTGGTAAGAGTTTTAATGTAAGTTTTATTCTGGGTGTATATCTGGTAAGACTTATTCTGGGTGTATATCTGGTAGAGTTAGACTGGGTGTATATCTGGTAAGAGTTATTCTGGGTGTATATCTGGTGAGAGTTATTCTGGGTGTATATCTGCTAAGTGTTATTCTGGGTGTATATCTGGTAGAGTTAGACTGGGTGTATATCTGGTAAGTGTTATTTTGGGTGTATATCTGGTAAGAGTTATACTGCTATGTATATCTGGTAAGAGTTATTCTGGGTGTATATCTGGTAGAGTTTTAATGTAAGTTTTATTCTGGGTGTATATCTGGTAAGAGTTAGACTGGGTGTATATCTGGTAAGTGTTATACTGGGTGTATATCTGGTAAGTGTTATTCTGGGTGTATATCTGTTAAGAGTTATTCTGGGTGTATATCTGGTAAGTGTTATTCTGGGTGTATATCTGGTAGAGTTAGACTGGGTGTATATCTGGTAAGTGTTATTCTGGGTGTATATCTGGTAAGAGTTATTCTGGGTGTAAATCTGGTAGAGTTTTAATGTAAGTTTTATTCTGGGTGTATATCTGGTAAGAGTTAGACTGGGTGTATATCTGGTAAGTGTTATTCTGGGTGTATATCTGGTAAGTGTTATTCTGGGTGTATATCTGGTAAGAGTTATTCTGGGTGTATATCTGGTAAGTGTTATACTGGGTGTATATCTGGTAAGTGTTATTCTGGTTGTATATCTGGTAAGAGTTATTCTGGGTGTATATCTGGTAAGTGTTATACTGGGTGTATATCTGGTAAGTGTTATACTGGGTGTATATCTGGTAAGTGTTATTCTGGGTGTATATCTGGTAAGAGTTATTCTGGGTGTATATCTGGTAAGAGTTATTCTGGGTGTATATCTGGTAAGTGTTATTCTGGGTGTATATCTGGTAAGTGTTATTCTGGGTGTATATCTGGTAAGTGTTATACTGGGTGTATATCTGCTAAGTGTTATTATGGGTGTATATCTGGTAGAGTTAGACTGGGTGTATATCTGGTAAGTGTTATACTGGGTGTATATCTGGTAAGTGTTATTCTGGGTGTATATCTGGTAAGAGTTATTCTGGGTGTATATCTGGTAAGTGTTATTCTGGGTGTATATCTGGTAAGTGTTATTCTGGGTGTATATCTGGTAAGTGTTATACTGGGTGTATATCTGCTAAGTGTTATTCTGGGTGTATATCTGGTAGAGTTAGACTGGGTGTATATCTGGTAAGTGTTATACTGGGTGTATATCTGGTAAGTGTTATTCTGGGTGTATATCTGGTAAGAGTTATTCTGGGTGTATATCTGGTAGAGTTATAATGTAAGTGTTATTCTGGGTGTATATCTGGTAGAGTTATAATGTAAGTGTTATTCTGGGTGTATATCTGGTAGAGTTATAATGTAAGTGTTATTCTGGGTGTATATCTGGTAGAGTTATAATGTAAGTGTTATTCTGGGTGTATATCTGGTAGAGTTATAATGTAAGTGTTATTCTGGGTGTATATCTGGTAGAGTTATAATGTAAGTGTTATTCTGGGTGTATATCTGGTAGAGTTATAATGTAAGTGTTATTCTGGGTGTATATCTGGTAAGTGTTATTCTGGGTGTATATCTGGTAAGTGTTATACTGGGTGTATATCTGGTAAGTGTTATTCTGGGTGTATATCTGGTAAGTGTTATTCTGGGTGTATATCTGGTAAGAGTTATTCTGGGTGTATATCTGCTAAGTGTTATTCTGGGTGTATATCTGGTAGAGTTAGACTGGGTGTATATCTGGTAAGTGTTATACTGGGTGTATAACTGGTAAGTGTTATTCTGGGTGTATATCTGGTAAGAGTTATTCTGGGTGTATATCTGGTAAGAGTTATTCTGGGTGTATATCTGGTAAGTTCTATTCTGGGTGTATATCTGGTAAGTGTTATTCTGGGTGTATATCTGGTAAGAGTTATTCTGGGTGTATATCTGGTAGAGTTATAATGTAAGTGTTATTCTGGGTGTATATCTGGTAGAGTTAGACTGGGTGTATATCTGGTAAGTGTTATACTGGGTGTATATCTGGTAAGTGTTATTCTGGGTGTATATCTGGTAAGTGTTATTCTGGGTGTATATCTGGTAAGTGTTATTCTGGGTGTATATCTGGTAGAGTTATTCTGGGTGTATATCTGGTAAGTGTTATTCTGGGTGTATATCTGGTAAGTGTTATTCTGGGTGTATATCTGGTAAGTGTTATTCTGGGTGTATATCTGGTAAGAGTTATTCTGGGTGTATATCTGGTAAGAGTTATTCTGGGTGTATATCTGGTAAGTGTTATTCTGGGTGTATATCCGGTAAGTGTTATTCTGGGTGTATATCTGGTAAGTGTTATACTGGGTGTATATCTGCTAAGTGTTATTCTGGGTGTATATCTGGTAGAGTTAGACTGGGTGTATATCTGGTAAGTGTTATACTGGGTGTATATCTGGTAAGTGTTATTCTGGGTGTATATCTGGTAAGAGTTATTATGGGTGTATATCTGGTAAGAGTTATTCTGGGTGTATATCTGGTAAGTGTTATTCTGGGTGTATATCTGGTAAGTGTTATACTGGGTGTATATCTGCTAAGTGTTATTCTGGGTGTATATCTGGTAGAGTTAGACTGGGTGTATATCTGCTAAGTGTTATACTGGGTGTATATCTGGTAAGTGTTATTCTGGGTGTATATCTGGTAAGAGTTATTCTGGGTGTATATCTGGTAAGAGTTATTCTGGGTGTATATCTGGTAAGTGTTATTCTGGGTGTATATCTGGTAAGTTTTATTCTGGGTGTATATCTGGTAAGAGTTATTCTGGGTGTATATCTGGTAGAGTTATAATGTAAGTGTTATTCTGGGTGTATATCTGGTAGAGTTATAATGTAAGTGTTATTCTGGGTGTATATCTGGTAGAGTTATAATGTAAGTGTTATTCTGGGTGTATATCTGGTAGAGTTATGATGTAAGTGTTATTCTGGGTGTATATCTGGTAGAGTTATAATGTAAGTGTTATTCTGGGTGTATATCTGGTAGAGTTATTCTGGGTGTATATCTGGTAAGTGTTATTCTGGGTGTATATCTGGTAAGTGTTATTCTGGGTGTTTATCTGGTAAGTGTTATTCTGGGTGTATATCTGCTATGTGTTATTCTGGGTGTATATCTGGTAGAGTTAGACTGGGTGTATATCTGGTAAGTGTTATACTGGGTGTATATCTGGTAAGTGTTATTCTGGGTGTATATCTGGTAAGAGTTATTCTGGGTGTATATCTGGTAAGAGTTATTCTGGGTGTATATCTGGTAAGTTTTATTCTGGGTGTATATCTGGTAAGTGTTATTCTGGGTGTATATCTGGTAAGAGTTATTCTGGGTGTATATCTGGTAGAGTTATAATGTAAGTGTTATTCTGGGTGTATATCTGGTAGAGTTATTCTGGGTGTATATCTGGTAGAGTTATTCTGGGTGTATATCTGGTAAGAGTTATTCTGGGTGTATATCTGGTAGAGTTATAATGTAAGTGTTATTCTGGGTGTATATCTGGTAGAGTTATTCTGGGTGTATATCTGGTAGAGTTATTCTGGGTGTATATCTGGTAAGTGTTATTCTGGGTGTATATCTGGTAAGTGTTATTCTGGGTGTATATCTGGTAAGTGTTATTCTGGGTGTATATCTGGTAAGTGTTATTCTGGGTGTATATCTGGTAAGAGTTATTCTGGGTGTATATCTGGTAAGTGTTATTCTGGGTGTATATCTGGTGAGAGTTATACACATACATCAACAGAATTATAATCACAACACAATTCTGTTCTGTTCTTTGCCTCCTTTCTCTAATAAATGCAACATTACAACAACAAACAAAAACATCTTTGGAGAACACTAAATGTCACAGTTGACTTGATGACTTGTAGCTAGGTGGTTGAGGATGATCTAGCCTATTTGGTCATGGATATATGAATTCTGCTACATTGCATGCTTACATGCTACCTCACTAGCAGGCTATAGCCACCAAAACCACGAGGAAATTGAATATGCCCACCTCACAAGATAACAAACTATTTAAACTTCCCTCTGCTCATAAACGTACAATTTCAAGCCACTTAAGTGGATTCAAATTAAGATCGAACTAACCGTTTTCCCCCCAAAAAAACATATTCCAACTTTCACAAGGGTAAATTTAAGGTTTTATGTGTATGCAAACTATGCACTCCATCAGGCTCTAATGAATTTCTTACAAAGTAACCCAAAGAGCCTTTTCCTCCCAATAGTAATTAGGCGACCAAACCCTTCTCTGAAAGGTTTCTGCACCCATTCGTGACTCAGATTGAAAGCTATTCATCACAGCCACTAGCTCTGTCACTGCACACGGTGTACAGGGCAATTGAGCCCCTCCGCACAATGTAAGGGGCACTTATAGATCTGAGGCGAAACGTAATGGTCTGTGTCTTTATTTGGTGTGTGTGTGTGTGTAAAAAAAAAAAAAAATGTCCAACATTCTTCCTAGTCCAGTATTTAGGTGTAATCTGTGCCTGTGAAAGCGTTCTTACATTTGACAAAGGCCTAATACTTAAACCTACGGAGATGGGGAAATGGACAAGATAGTTGACAGCTTCTTAATATATTTTGAAGCTATAGGTGGTTTCCTGTTCCTGTTATAAACAGCCTTATTGGGTTCTGATAGGGTCAAACTGTTCTGATAGGGTCAAACTGTTCTGATAGGGTCAAACTGTTCTGATAGGGTCAAACTGTTCTGATAGGGTCAAACTGTTCTGATAGGGTCAAACTGTTCTGATAGGGTCAAACTGTTCTGATAGGGTCAAACTGTTCTGATAGGGTCAAACTGTTCTGATAGGGTCAAACTGTTCTGATAGGGTCAAACTGTTCTGATAGGGTCAAACTGTTCTGATAGGGTCAAACTGTTCCGCTATGCTGTTGAGACATTTCTAAGTTAGAATATTTCATGCCGGTTCATAAGTGGTGTGGCAAAAATGAATATGTTTCTTTTCTGGGGCCTGGAGTTTTTCCTGATCTTTCATGACCTGGTCAGGTAAAACTCTGTGACATGATG
Organism: Oncorhynchus masou masou; assembly: GCF_036934945.1. Lineage (NCBI taxonomy): Eukaryota > Metazoa > Chordata > Actinopteri > Salmoniformes > Salmonidae > Oncorhynchus > Oncorhynchus masou. Next base: position 96,620,340 of record NC_088242.1, read on the forward strand.
TAGTTTTTAATGCATGGCCTTTAGTTTTGAATTCTTTCTCTCTATAAGCAGCTATATTTAAAATACATACATTAAACTTAAATGGTTGATGCTTATAGTTATCCTATTTTTCCTTTGTGAATTGAAAATGTTTTTTTTTTTGCATGTGCCAACTCTCCCTGAGACCCCCTCTGAGAGTGTGGTCGGGGTCGGGATCAGCCATTATCTCTGGAGCAATTAGGGTTAAGTGCATTGCTCAAGAGGACGTGGACAGAAGTTTCACCTTGTCCGCTCATGAATTCGGGTTTACTTACCCAACGCTCCAGCCGCTAGGCTACACCTGCTGCCATCTTTGGATATTTTGAAGCTGTTTAATAGAATTTCGTGATGTAAGCCGGTACTCTACTCTAATAGAAATGCATTTGATTAATTGCATTCATTTTTGTGTCTAAAGTATGTTCCCGAAGAGATATGGACCTGGGTACAGTGGGCTTGACAAGAGAAATGCGAAACGTGTATTTTTGTAGCTATCATTTTGTTTACTAAGACGGGTTTGACATCATATTGCTAATATGTTCACTGTTGAAGGTTTAACTTTTGTAAATCACTTTGTCTAAAATAAAAAAAGGCTCAGTGAGTAGATTAATGGGCACTTATTTGTTTTGTTGCTCAGGACAGCTTGTATGTGAACGTATCTGCTTCTCTACTGCTGGTGAAGTGTGGTGAGAAGTTGTCACTTGAAGGTGGTGCGGTGGTGCAATCATATTGCAAAAAATATAAATAGCACAACTTCGTGTTGTCTTGCGAAGGTTTGCAATGGTAGACTGTGTCAGAGCAGTTACATGTTGAACTGGAACAAAAACAAAACAAAACAATGCCTGAGAATGGACTGCTGCTGCTTTCTTTGTGGTGAGAAGTGGTGGGGGAAATGCGGTTTCTCCACATGTTTTCCGGCAGCTCTGATTTAAAGAGTAAATCTGTAATTGCTTCATACTTTTTTTTTCTTTTTTTTTTCTTTTTTACTTTTAAAAGATTTAAACACACCACCTATTCTTGAAGAATATAACTAATATAATATATAATATGCCTCATGAGCTTGGTCCACTTGTCATACCCCATCAGAACCACATCAGAACCCCATCAGAACCCCATCAGAACCCCATCAGTACCCCATCAGTACCCCATCAGAACCCCATCAGTACCCCATCAGATCCCCATCAGAACCCCATCAGAACCCCATCAGAACCACATCAGAACCCCATCAGAACCCCATCAGAACCCCATCAGAACCCCATCAGCACCCCATCAGAACCCCATCAGAACCCCATCAGCACCCCATCAGAACCCCATCAGTACCCCATCAGAACCCCATCAGTACCCCATCAGTACCCCATCAGAACCCCATCAGTACCCCATCAGATCCCCATCAGAACCCCATCAGCACCCCATCAGCACCCCATCAGCACCCCATCAGAACCCCATCAGCACCCCATCAGAACCCCATCAGCACCCCATCAGCACCCCATCAGCACCCCATCAAAACCCCATCAGCACCCCATCAGCACCCCATCAGCACCCCATCAGCACCCCATCAGCACCCCATCAGAACCCCATCAGCACCCCATCAGAACCCCATCAGCACCCCATCAGAACCACATCAGAACCCCATCAGCACCCCATCAGCACCCCATCAGCACCCCATCAGCACCCCATCAAAACCCCATCAGCACCCCATCAGCACCCCATCAGAACCCCATCAGCACCCCATCAGCACCCCATCAGCACCCCATCAGAACCACATCAGAACCCCATCAGCACCCCATCAGCACCCCATCAGCACCCCATCAGAACCACATCAGAACCCCATCAGAACCACATCAGAACCCCATCAGCACCCCATCAGAACCCCATCAGAACCACATCAGAACCCCATCAGAACCACATCAGAACCCCATCAGAACCCCATCAGTACCCCATCAGAACCCCATCAGTACCCCATCAGAAAACCATCAGAACCCCATCAGCACCCCATCAGAACCCCATCAGAACCCCATCAGAACCCCATCAGCACCCCATCAGAACCCCATCAGAACCCCATCAGAACCCCATCAGCACCCCATCAGAACCCCATCAGAACCCCATCAGAACCCCATCAGCACCACATCAGTACCCCATCAGCACCCCATCAGTACCCCATCAGAACCCCATCAGAATCCCATCAGAACCCCATCAGCACCCCATCAACACCCCATCAGCACCCCATCAGCACCCCATCAGAACCCCATCAGCACCCCATCAGCACCACATCATTACCCCACATATAAGCATGTTTAACTCAATTGTTTGTAAGCAACGTAATGTTAAACAAACACTGTTAAGTCTCTGAAAATGGTTAACATTTTGATTTTGTATCCATAGATCTATGGATCTATCGATGAATTTGATAGTGGTTACATTTTTCTACCCCCAATTCATGAGCTTTTTACCAAAACAGTGGGTGGGGTGTTGGCTTTGTTGTTGTTTGAACTGCAGACTGTCCCTTTAAGAACCAATGGGTATATATATCAAGACTTGGAACATTGAACAGATTCCCAGATGGCAGATTGCATGTGTGTCTTAACATGTAAAAACATGTTTACATTACCAAGTACATTAACAGGGTAAACATACTCTACAAGGTATGTATTAGGCTTTTTGAGGTTTGAATCCTAATCGAATCGAATCAAACCAAATCAAATCAAATGTTATATGTCACACGCGCCAAATACAACAGGTGTTACAGTGAAATGCTTACGTACAAGCACTTTAACAACAGCACAGTTTTAAGAAAAATAAGTGTTAAGTAAAAAATAATGGGTTAAAAAAAAAAAAATTAAGAGCAACAGTAAAATAACAGTAGCAAGACTATAAATCAAATCAAAGTTTATTTGTCACATGCGCTGACTACAATAGGTGTAGACCTTACAGTGAAATGCTAACTTACAGGCTCTAAACCAATAGTGCAAAAAAGGTATTAGGGGAACAATAGGGAAGTAAAGAAATAAAACAACAGTAAAAAGGCAGGCTATATACAGTAGCAAGGCTATAAAAGTAGCGAGGCTACATACACACACCGGTTAGTCAGGCTGATTGAGGTAGTATGTACATGTAGATATGGTTAAAGTGACTATGCATATATGATGAAGAGAGAGTAGCAAGTAGCGTAAAAGTGGAGTTGGCGGGTGGTGGGTGGGACAGAGTCAGGGGGTACTGGTACAGAGTCAATGTACAGGGGCACCGGTTGGTCTAAATAATTTAGGTAATATGCACATGTACACTACTATTCAAAAGTTTCGGGTCACTTAGAAATGTCATTGTTTTTGAAAGAAAAGCTAATTTTATGTCCATTAAAACTTCTTCGGGATCGGTGTCCCTTCCACGGGACGGTTGAGCTAACATAGGCTAATGCGATTAGCATGAGGTTGTAAGTAACAAGACAATTTCCCAGGACATAGACATTTCTGATATTGGCAGAAAGCTTACATTTATGTTAATCTAACTGCACTGTCCAATTTACAGTAGCTATTACAGTGAAATAATACCATGCTATTGTTTGCGGAGAGTGCACAATTTTGAACATGAAAAGTTATTAATAAACAAATTTGAGCAGTCTTGATACAACATTTTTAGCAGAAACGCAAAGGTTCATTGGATCAGTCTGAAACTTTAGACATTCGCTGATGCCATCTAGTGGACAAAATCTGAATTGCACCTGGGCTGGAATAATACATTATGTCATTATGATTTCGGTATGTCATTTTAGGCAAACATTTTTAAAAAGGGTCTAATCCTTAAGACATAAAATTTATCAGAAATAAAGTGTAGACATTGTAAATGTTGTAAATGACTATTGTAGCTGGAAACAGCTGATGAAAAGTACATTAGAATGTCAAAAATGAGAAGGCATGAGAAAGGTAGAGGAAGGTAGAGGGAGGTATGAGAAAGGTAGAGGAAGGTGGAGGAAGGTGAAGAAAAGGTGGGGGAAGGTAGAGGAAGGTAGAGGAAGGTAGAGGGAAGTAGAGGAAGGTGTGAGAAAGGTAGAGGAAAGTAGAGGAAAGTATGAGAAAGGTAGAGGAAGGTGGTGGAAGGTCGAGGAAGGTAGAGGAAGGTGGAGGAAGGTGAAGAAAGGTGGGGGAAGGTAGAGGAAGGTAGATGATGGTATGAGAAAGGTAGAGGAAGGTGGAGGAAGGTGAAGAAAGGTGGGGGAAGTTAGAGGAAGCTATGAGAAAGGTAGAGGAAGGTGTGGAAAGTGGAGGAAGGTGAAAAAAGGGTAGAGGAAGGTGGAGGAAGGTGGGGGAAGGTAGAGGAAGGTGGAGGAAGGTAGAGGAAGGTAGAGGAAGGTAGAGGAAGGTAGAGGAAGGTGGGGGAAGGTAGAGTAAGGTATTGGAAAGATAGAGGAAGGTGGAGGAAAGTAGGGGAAGGTGGAGAAAGATAGAGGAAGGTGGAGGAAGGTAGAGGAAGGTAGAGGAAGGTGGAGGAAGGTGGAGGAAGGTGGTGGAAGGTAGAGTAAGGTATTGGAAAGGTAGAGGAAGGTGGAGGAAGGTAGAGGAAGGTGGAGGAAGGTAGAGGAAGGTGGAAGAAGGTAGAGGAAGGTAGAGGAAGATGGAGGAAGGTGGGGGAAGGTAGAGGAAGGTAGAGGAAGGTGAAGGAAGGTGGAGGAAGGTGGGGGAAGGTAGAGTAAGGTATGAGAAAGGAAGAGGAAGGTGGAGAAGAGAAAACATCACCCTCCATTTTGTACAGTACCATAGCATAGTGATGAAAATAAATTACGAAAACATGATCCTTTCCTGACCTCTCTGAAGGGGCAGATGGTCGCACAGATTAAGGGGCTATAGGAGTGGCAGATCAAATAGGGGGTAGAACAAAAGGCAATGGAGAAGAGAGCAGGAATAGAAATTAGCCAGTCTTTTCAGTGCTAGGCCCATTTCCCAACTGCACAAAGACGATTAGCACAGTTGTCACTAGTCTCCACTGTAAATTCAATCTGATTCCGCCACGCTCTCCGCCGGGGAGACTGCCCCTTTCAACTTGAATTGTGTGTGTGTGTGTGTGTGTGTGTGTGTGTGTGTGTGTGTGTGTGTGTGTGTGTGTGTGTGTGTGTGTGTGTGTGTGTGTGTGTGTGTGTGTGTGTGTGTGTGTGTGTGGGCGTGCGTGTGTTTATGAGTGAGGGGATAGATGTGTGTGTGTGTGTGTTACGGTATTAGCAGAAGGAGGCAGCTTACCAGGAATTGGAGATACCCTGAGGGAGAGAGGAGGTGAACAGCCTGTAAGAACAGAATAAGCTAAGGTAAGGTAATAAGGTGTTAGTCTCACGGACAGCAAGAGAGTCACTCACGGAGTCACAGACTCGCTCACAGAGCAGATATCACTCGAAGAAAATTTAAAAAAACTGTAATTCACATGATTTTAACCATTCTGCAGTTGTAAACCATTACCTTTTACAATAAAAAAAGAGAATTCCATCAACACCTGTAGAATTAAATCACACATTCTTTACTATACACATTGGAGACAATAATTAATTAATTAATTCAATCGTTTGATGTTTAATCCAGATTCAGAACCTTTCATATTGCACAAATGTTACTCTAATGACGTTCCAACTCTCAAAAAAATCTAAATCAAGGACAGAGTACAGAAATGGTGAGGCAGGGTGAGAGCAGAAGACACAGAAGTGTTGTTGAGGCCAGGCAGAGCGGGTAGTGACTGTGGTAGGTGTTGACTGGGATTTGTGATGTGTCGGTGCATGTCTGTAGCCGATGAGAACGCCTTCCAAGCTGACAGACTTGATCATATCACACAGGGCCAATGGAGCATTGGGCTTGTTTTGGAAAGGCCACATTTTCTCTACATGCTTTAATCCTCTTCTACAGTCCATAAGGTGGGGTGTTGTCGTTTAGATGTTAACGCGGCTCCCCTCGAAAAGCACAGACAGCAACATGCACACACACACACACAAGGTAATGTATTGTATGCATGCCCACACACACACACACACACACACACACACACACACACACACACACACACACACACACACACACACACACACACACACACACACACACACACACACACACACACACGGTAAAATGATGTACTGTATACACACACACAGAGATTTGAGACAGCTGTTGTACAGGTAGACGCTGAGGACTCAGTGTTATTTAGCTTTGCGGTAGAGAACGATGTAGAGGGGGATGGAAGAGGTGGATGATAACGGAAAGATAGACAGTAGATTTCTCTGCCTCAAACCTTCAAAATGAACAGCATGGTGGTTTTCAACCAGACAGTGTGACTTTATCAAATATTCCCGTCACAAAGAAACAAAAATACCACATGCCAGGTTTGATAGTTGGTTTCTTGATGTTCAACAATTTTTTCAAACGTCTTTTGTGAGCATGTGACTGTCACAAGCGGCCCAGAATATATTGGGCCAAAACTATCAGTCTACGACTGATACGCTAGATGATCCTTTGAAATGTTCTTATTGGCTAACATTTACTCCTTGATAGACCAATCAGGCAGTGTTCATTTTTGGCTAACATTTACTCCTTGATAGACCAATCAGGCAGTGTTCATTTTTGGCTAACATTTACTCCTTGATAGACCAATCAGGAAGTGTTCATTTTTGGCTAACATTTACTCCTTGATAGACCAATCAGGAAGTGTTCATTTTTGGCTAACATTTACTCCTTGATAGACCAATCAGGCAGTGTTCATTTTTGGCTAACATTTACTCATAGATAGACCAGCAAATTGAATGTGATATACTGTACATCTCAGTTATTGAGAAGTGTGGACACAGCGGGTTGATTCTTCTCTCAAATTATTTATATATCATAGAATCAGTAACTCTCTACATTTAATTTTAAGTATCATGTCCTTTTTTCCTTTATATATTTTTACAATTACAGTTTATTCAGTTGATCAAATTACTGGTATAAATGATTGTCTATGATACTTTTCTGACATTTATTCTTGACTTAATATTTTATTTTGATGACTACATACTTTCTAAAATAATTTCCTATTTCCCATTGAAAAAAATAGCTATATTTAATTCGTATTTAATTTGAATGCAAACTACCGCAAAAAAATATAATAACCACATTTTACGGATATACAGATTGTTTTTTCGATGTTTACTCTCTGTCCTACATTCTGGCTCTCGCCTAAACTTGCACCCCGCCCTCTGAAAATATTTCCCATCATGCAACTCATTCTGTCCTTTGAGTGACCCCATCCTCAATGATGTCACAGTCAAGCCGCGGGCGGGGTCACATTTCGGTTACTTTTGTCCAATCAAATTCTTCTGTGCCAACTCCGCCTGGCAGTGTCTGGTGCTAAACATCCATTGGAGCAGCTAAAGATATGTAAGCAACGAGAATAACAACGAAGCACCAGACCCAATATGGCCTGTCCTCTCGCTCTCTCGCTCTCTCGCTCGGCTAATGGTTCCTTTTCCTTCGATGTCCTTTGTTGGCGTAAAACGCTACGCTTTCCCGCTGTGTTTGCCTCATACTCAAGGGGTGGTGTTTTTTTTCACATTGGCCGTGTTGTTTCGTGCCAACTCTGACTTCTCGTGTTGTTTACAGGTCAACGGCAGTGCAGAAAGGTGAAGCTGGGTCCGTAATGAGTTGGCACTTTGTGGAACATAAAAACACCACCCTCTCTGTCCAACTTACACAGCTGCGAAGCCCCGAAGAATGTTAACACATTATCAATGACCCCCAATGCTCCTGCCTTTATCCGGCTGTCACCTGGCATTAGGTGGTCTTCACTCGGATCCTCTCTGAGGATGGAGACGGGAGAGAGAGCTGGGGACACCTGGCAGTACGTGACCAGAGGCAGTATGAGGGGGGGGGTTACTGGCCACCCCTGAAATATGATTGGCCACCCTTGGTGCCACTTCATTCTTATTAGGTCTGAGAGCTGTCAATCAGGGGGAAGAGACGATACGTTCTTTCTGGTTTTCCTGTTGGGTGAAATCATTTTTCGGGCCGCTCCATTGAGTTGGCAGACTAAAAAAAAACGAACAAAAACACATCTGAGCTTCTGACATTAGAATAAATTCTGACAGTGCTCAGAGACAGACCCGGGAGTCAGGAGCAACATTCAACGACACAAGTGTCAATCTTTAGTCCACGGTATGTCCAAGCTCAATTATTAAATAAAACAAGTGGACTGGGTATTATGGAAGGCAAACGTTGGGCGAACTCTAGCTAAATTATTCTGTGGGGATAGTTAATGAGCTAGCTAGCTAGCTGGCTAACTTCAGCAGACTATAGCTAAGAGGATAGTTTGCAAGCTAGATAGCTAACGTAGTCTTTCCCTTTCATTAATTTTGAATCTATAAATTCTGTTTTTAAAAATGTGTATTGGAACAAAACAACCTTATATTTTGATTTGTGATGGGGTAGCGGCTAATAATGTTTCAATAAGCCCATGAGCCATCTAAATTCATTAGGCACTAATCTATGGATTTCAGATGACTGGGCAGGGGTTCAGCCATGGGTAGGCCTGGGAGGTCATAGGCCCACCCACTTGGCAGCCCACCCCACTGGGGAGCCTGGCCCAGTCAATCGGAATTGACTGGGTTTTTCCACACAAAAGGGCTTTATTACAGACTGAAAAACTCCTCAGCATCCAGCTCGGGAAACATGGGACCAACACTTTACATGTTCCGTTTATATTTTTGTTTGGTGTAGTTAAGGTGGCAGGTGCTGAGGAGGCGGCAGGTAGCCTAGTGGTTAGAGGCGGCAGGTAGCCTAGTGGTTAGAGGCGGCAGGTAGCCTAGTGGTTAGCGAAGGCAGGTAACCTAGTGGTTAGAGGTGGCAGGGCGGCCTAGTGGTTAGAGGAGGCAGGTAGTCTAGTGGCTAGGGTCGGCAGGTAGCCTAGTGGTTAGGGGCGGCAGGTAGCCTAGTGGTTAGGGGCGGCAGGTAGCCTCGTGGTTAGGGGCGGCAGGTAGCCTCGTGATTAGAGGAGGCAGGTAGCCTAGTGGTTAGAGGCAGGTAGGTAGCCTAGTGGTTAGAGCATTGGGACAGTAACCAGAAGGTTGCTGGATCAAATGCCCCGAGCTGACAAGGTAAAAATATGTCGTTCTGCTCCTGAACAAGGCAGTTCATCGCTGGTAGGCCGTCATTGTAAATAACAATGTGTTCTTATTCACTGACATGCTTAGTTAAATAAAATATTGATGAAAATAGCCATGCGTGAATATCTCTACAATCTGTAGTTTGTCCTTCATTCTTTTACATTAGAGAATTGGTGTTGGTTTCCTCATTTCTTTCTATCTTATCTAAACATGTCAGAATCAGATCAGTTGTTAAAAGAAGGAAGGAACACCAGCACTACCATTCTATCTCATTGCTGTCAGTTCATCGTTATTCAATTACTATTTAAGATAACGTGTATCTATCTTCAACATTTTCCCTGTGTTTTTTTTCAAATACATATGTTTGAATAGATTAGGGACATGAACAGCTGAAACAGTGTTTAAATACAATGCATTGTATTTTAAGGCAATTTTCAATGCCAATTGTGATACAATGAGCTGATTTCCCATTGTCACCCATTTCTGGTTCCCCCCCCCCCCCCCATTAAATAAATCAACTTAGCTTCAGTATATTGAATTGTTTTAAGAAGGTCATACCAAGGATCATGTAACTGTTTGATTTTGAACTTTGAAGACCCATTGAAGTATCCCAAAAATAGCGGAATAATATATTTGCTGAAAACATTTTTTGGGGGTGTTAATGCTATTAGCCCATACAAAATACCTGAATAACAGATTCATGACATGGAACAAAAGAAGTCTAAAGGAAGTTTTTTTCCGAAGTGTCTGTCTTCAACCCCTTGTTTTTGTCACTAAACAGTCTCCATATATAATTCTATTCATTTTATTAAGTGGTACTTGGGGACAACCAGACAAATCCCAAGATGCATTTTGGGTTCATAGAGCAAAACGTACTGATATTTCCATAGAGGGGTCATAACAGTTTCTTAACCAAACCGTTTGGACGCTAAATATGATTTTGTGAGAAGACAGATTATCGGGATATCTCATGGCCTGACAAACACAGCTCTAGCTCTGTCACCTTTCACAACAGATATCTCTAGCTTAAATGGACAGATTTAAAAAATATATATGTTAATCAGATTTCCACGGGGGCACGGACATCGACTCTAAGGAGGGTTAAAGCTAATCTTCCATGTTGAGCTCGAATCGATTTAACGACGATGTCCGACACAAGGCTTAAAGCCTAAAAGTTGAATGAAATGCGGTAAATACATGGAGATCTCCTTTTAGGAGCTCATATGGAATTCGGTTAGTATTCTAATGACTACGCCAGCCCGATTCCGCAACGTAAACAATTAGATCTTCACCGAGTCGAGTTGTCAGATATGCAGAACACACGAAGCCCCGAGAGAGGTCTGCTGCACTCTGATGAGGACGTTAAGCTCAGCAGGCAGTATCAGTAAGCACATGCTTCATTATCTTGCAGACCATCTTGTGTGTGGGGGTTTCTGTATGTGTTCACCAGCTTGGCAGGCCCAAAGTGATTTCATCTTAGAACACATGGTGTATATATGTATATATATATATATATATATATATATATATATATATATATATATATTTATTTTTTTGTGGTCCTATTGAAAACTAGCCTATATTATCTAATAGACATAAAATTATAGTTTATTACATGCAATGTTTTCCTGTCATATGCCTATTGATTCAAAGCTTTGACAGTGAATATCAAGCATCTCTGTGTGTGTTCGTAATGCTGTGGGATAGTTTTGGAGACTGTAGTTGAACACTAATGGATTGGTAGTGAATATATTTCCCTGTTGGATTAGTAGTGAATATATTTCTCTGGATTAGTAGTGAATATATTTCTCTGGATTAGTAGTGAATATATTTCTCTGGATTAGTAGTGAATATATTTCTCTGTTGGATTAGTAGTGAATATATTTCTCTGGATTAGTAGTGAATATATTTCTCTGGATTAGTAGTGAATATATTTCCCTGTTGGATTAGTACTGAATATATTTCTCTGTTGGATTAGTAGTGAATGTATGTCCAAACAACACACAACACTCACACACACACACACACACACACACACACACACACACACACACACACACACACACACACACACACACACACACACACACACACACACACACACACACACATTCACACTCTTGGCCCGTTTTGGGGGGGAAGCAGTTGCCAATTAGCAAGTTGTGGCTACAGAGCTATAATTAAGGCGTTCCAGTCGGTTGGTGTCTGTGCACAGCTTAAGAACTACACTATTTGTCTGCATTTATGCCAAATCTCCATGTCCTAGTACAGACATACAGGTCTCCATATGTCTGAGAGAGAGAGAGAGAGAGAGAGAGAGAGAGAGAGAGAGAGAGAGAGAGCTAAAGAAAGAGAGGTAGCTAAAGAGAGATAGTGATAGATAAAGAGAGCGCTAGAGAGAGAGCTGTGAGGCTAGGGGAAGGAGGATGTGCGAGGAAGCTGATTTCTCTCTGTGTTTGGTAGTGTGTGTATGATCTTGCTTCGTGTTAATCCTCTTTGGGACCCAACACACAACTGAAGACGTGTTAGTGCATATACAATGGTTTTATACAAATGCCGTCGTAGCAACCAGAGGGATAAGCAATTATTCTCTATTGACATCTCAATAATTCTCCATCTCATTATAGTTTGTTGATGAAATAGGCCAGAAACAATCATTACTCTGACGCAGGACTTAACACCACATCACCAGCCATAGGATGGACAACAGTACGTCATATTGGTACTGGTCCATATAACTCTGAAATACCTGTACATTCAATTGGGTAGGCCCCCAGACATGCAGTATTAGGGCAGTGGAATGAATTTCAGGGGAAACAGGGCCCCGACATACAGTTTCATCTAAAGAGAACTGTAGAAAAAGAGGGCATCATAAAAAATAAAAAAAAAGTCTCAATTCGAGTTTGGTTTTCTGCTCAACCTTCAACTCTCTGATCCGAGAATGTATTCTGCTACTGCAACACAAGCCTCCATAGTCTTCTGTTGAGACTTCTCTGAGCGCATCTCGCTCTACCCAGACACGGAGACCACCCGATCTGAGTTCCTTTTTTAAAATAGACGAGGAGAGGAGAGTAGAGATAACATGAGATAGACAGAGTCAGGGGACGTGGCTCCAAGGAGGAGGATGTGGAACACCTGATCCCTTCATTTTTGTTTTCCACTCAATAATTTTAGCTTCGCCTGTGCTTATAGAGAAGGTTTAACTTCATATTAGACTGAACAAAAATTCAAACGCAACATGCAACATTATCATAGATTTTTACTGAGTTACAGTTCATATGATGAAATAAGTCAATGTAAATAAATTCATCAGGCTCTATTCTATGGATTTCACATGACTGGGAAGGCAGATATGTATCTGTTGCTCACCGATATGGGCCTCACAATGGGCCTCAGCATCTCGTTGTGTACTTTTGTGAATTCAAATTGCCATTGATAAAAATGCAATTGTGTTCTTTGTCCATAGCTTATGCCTTTCCAAACTACGTTCACAACGTTGACATCAGCAAACCGACGCCATACATGTGGACTGCGGTTGTGAGGACGGTTGGACGTACTGCCAAATTCTCTAAAATGACGTTGGATGTGGCTTATGGTAGAGAAATGAACATTAAATTATCTGGCAACAGCTCTGGTGGACATTCCTGCAGTCAGCATGCCAATTGAAATAAAAGGCCACATGCCAATGCCAAGCCGGCCTTTTATTGTCCCCAGCACAAGGTGCACCTGAGTAATGATCATGCTATTTAATCAGCTTCTTGATATGCCACACCTGTCAGGTAGATGGATTATCTTGGCAAAGGAGAAATATGTGCACAACATTTGAGAAAAATAAGGATATTGTTGTGCATATGGAACATTTCTGGGATCTTTTTATTTCAGCTCGTGAAAACATGGGACCTACACTTGACATGTAGCGTTTAAATTTTTTGTTCAGTATATTAAGAGATATAATGAGTTGACAAGTGGGTTTCTGATGCAGTTGCTATGCCTGTCCAGTGTAGAGGGGTTTTACAAAATGTTACTGTTGCTCCTACGTTCTTCCTATTTCTTCCACCACGCAATGAAATCCTTTTTTAATACTCTACTTCATGTGGATTCAGGAATTGATCCCGGTCAAGAACAAGAACTAACTATTGAACTATGTTAAAATATTATTACCATAAATATAAGTCCTGCCGAGATTGAAGGTCCTGCTATAACAGAGGCCGTCCTAATATGGGCACCTTATATTTTATTTTGTACCTCGCGCTAATGCTAGTCAGTAGCAGAAGGACCATTAAAGTGAATGAACTCTGTGAATCAATATCCAGTAGACAGATGAACGATAGTACTCCGGCAGATTTAACAGACTGTAGTTGGACATTAATGTCCTCGGGCTGTTTTTTCAAGGAGAGAGAATAATGTAGCTTAGACCTGTCTGAAACAAAAATACGAAAAGATTTTAAAAAAGACCCCCCCTCCAAAAAAAAGGTGGATAGAAGAAAGGTCAGTGGAACAGAAAGAACAAATTGGTGAATATGTTTGGACATGCTGTACATGAACGATGATTAGAAAGGTGAGGCTGGGAACAGGGGCGTGTGATCGTTTTTATGCTAATCACTAGCACTAAGTGCTAGAATTGTGTTTATACTGTATAAAATGTCTGGAAAGAGCTGCCTTCGACAGAACATTATAAGACAGTAACAAAAAATCTGAGAGGAAATTAAAAAGCAAGCTCTCGGCAGCTGGTAACTTATTTATCAAATTTATATATTTTCAGACAATTCTTTTTCAGTCTAAATTATGTTGTACACATACAGCTGTGATTTCTCAAACTTTCTGTCACGCCCTAGAGAGGCCATAGAGAGGCTTTTTATTCTCTATTTTGGTTAGGCCAGGGTGTGACTAGGGTGGTGCGTTCTATGTTCTTTTTTTCTATGTTTTTGTATTTCTTTGTTTTTGGCCGGGTATGGTTCTCAATTAGGGACAGCTGTCTGTCGTTGTCTCTGATTGAGAACCATACTTAAGTAGCCTGTTTTCCCACTATGATTTGTGGGTAGTTATTTTCTGTTTAGCGTGTTGCACCTGACGGAGCTGTTTAGGCTGTGCCTTTTGTTACTTTGTTATTTAATGTTCAGTTATATTTAATAAAATGCCGAACACGTACCACGCTACACCTTGGTCCTCACCTTCTAACGGCCGTTACTTTTCTTTCTTACATCCTTGAAAAAGAAGACTCCTGTGAAAATGTTTCTTACTTGTAAAATATACAAATGAATATGTAAAATGTGTATAAAAATGAATCACACCACTCAAAAGACTCACATTTCTTAAATAATTTAATCGCAAAAAAGTGTCTTTAAAAAATATTTCTACAAGAAAGCATCATTTAAAAAAAAAAATCAATTTGTTTTTTTTGTTTGTTGTTGTTGTTGTCATTAAATACATGTCAAAACTTGCAGAGAGGAACAAAACTATTTCAATATTTTTCTTCCTTTTCCTTTCACTATAGATAATGAAGTCCTAAACATCTCCTTTTGGATTTGCAAAGTGACCAGAACACAGGCATATTATTGTTTTTTAAATGTAAGAAAAGTATATATGTGGACATAACAGTGACAGATGTAGAAGGAACATGGCTGAAGAAAAGGAAAAGAGGAAAAGAGGAGGTATAAAGTCATAGGATTGGTTGAAGTTTGGTAAGGTTCGAGGAGTGGGAGGAGTGTAAACGGGAGGGGGAGGGGCGATTGGCACAGAGAGATACTGGGGATCTACAATAAATGTATAGTCACTTCTGATTGGATTAGTTCAGTAGAACATGATAATACCAGCACACACACACATACACACACACATTCCATTCACATGTCAACACTAAGCAGAAATACAGGTCAGTACGATCTGATTCAACAAGAATATAAGATAACAATACGTCACAATGTAAGGTCATACGTATGAAACATCTATTAGGAATGTCTCCTTAAAAGGTACAAAATACATTTTCAATAGATTTTTATTTTTATTTTTTTTTAAATCAATTTACTGCTGCATCAAAGCTCATAACTTCACGTCCAGCTTTTGTTTGTTTTTCGTCCCCCACCAGGAGTAGAACCCAACAGCGAATAGTTCAACCAAGCTTTTTCCTCATGAATCAAACTCTGAGCTACCATTTTTTTTTCATGAATCAGCATGTCAAGCATGTGATTTTTTTTCAACCTCCATCCCCAGAGAGCAGATAGCCAAGTGGTTAGAGCATGTAGCCTCGTGGTTAGAGGGGTCGCAGATAGCCTAGTGGTTAGAGCAGGAAGCCTCGTGGTTAGAGGGGTTGCAGATAGCCTAGTGGTTAGAGCAGGTAGCCTAGTGGTTAGAGCAGGTAGCCTAGTGGTTAGAGGGGTGGCAGATAGCCTAGTGGTTAGAGCAGGTAGCCTCGTGGTTAGAGGGGTGGCAGATAGCCTAGTGGTTAGAGCAGGTAGCCTAGTGGTTAGAGGGGTGGCAGGTAGCTTAGTGGTTAGAGCAGGTAGCCTTGTGGTTAGAGCAGGTAGCCTTGTGGTTAGAGCAGGTAGCCTTGTGGTTAGAGCAGGGAGCCTAGTGGTTAGAGCAGGGAGCCTAGTGGTTAGAGCAGGA
The DNA here is from genome assembly GCF_036934945.1 of Oncorhynchus masou masou. NCBI lineage: Eukaryota > Metazoa > Chordata > Actinopteri > Salmoniformes > Salmonidae > Oncorhynchus > Oncorhynchus masou. The sequence goes on from NC_088242.1 coordinate 96,636,061, forward strand.
AGCCTCGTGGTTAGAGGGGTCGCAGATAGCCTAGTGGTTAGAGCAGGTAGCCTAGTGGTTAGAGCAGGTAGCCTAGTGGTTAGAGCAGGTAGCCTAGTGGTTAGAGGGGTGGCAGATAGCCTAGTGGTTAGAGCAGATAGCCTAGTGGTTAGAGCAGGTAGCCTAGTGGTTAGAGGGGTGGCAGGTAGCTTAGTGGTTAGAGCAGGTAGCCTTGTGGTTAGAGCAGGTAGCCTTGTGGTTAGAGCAGGTAGCCTTGTGGTTAGAGCAGGGAGCCTAGTGGTTAGAGCAGGGAGCCTAGTGGTTAGAGCAGGTATCCTAGTGGTTAGAGCAGGTAGCCTTGTGGTTAGAGCAGGTAGCCTAGTGGTTAGAGGGGTGGCAGATAGCCTAGTGGTTAGAGCAGGTAGCCTAGTGGTTAGAGGGGTGGCAGGTAGCTTAGTGGTTAGAGCAGGTAGCCTAGTGGTTAGAGCAGGTAGCCTAGTGGTTAGAGCATTGAACCAGAAACGGAAAAGTTGCTGTATTGAATCCCCGAGCTGATAAGGTAAAACATCTGTCATTCTGAACATGGCAGTTAACCCACTGTTCCCTGGTAGGTTATCATTGTAAATAAGAATGTGTTCTTAATTGATTTGCTTAAGTTAAATTAAATGTAAAAAAAATCACTATATTGTTACACCATCTATAACCACTGTGGTTGATACTTTGACCCTGCTGGTCATACGTCGTATCGTATTTGTGTATCTTTGAGCGTCGCTCTATCGATGAGTCATCTCATGTTTTCATGTGTGTCTGAGCCGTTCGCCCGGTCAAGCAGAAATGTCAGAAACAGCTCATTACATACATGAAATGCTGGGTTTCTGTACAGCACTTTGCGACATTTGCTGATGTGAAAAGGGGCTTTATAAAAGACATTGATTGATTGATTGATTGATTGATTGATTGATTGATTGATTGAAAACCCAAAACACACAGCCATCTCTCTGATAGCATTCCATCTACATATTACATTTTGGAAAGTTGTGCCTGACGAACATTGAGATTGTTTTTGTTATCACTATCAGTATTGTACTGTGCCTCTATGCTAAAATAAGATGAAAATTAAATCAAAATAATGATATTTCTTCTGTGCATAATATCCTTCATAGCTTTGAGAAGGTTCAAAGGAAAGACAAAAAAAAGAGGAATATGGCAAAACTTGATTCATGGACACTACCGCTAATATTTTTCACATATTGGATTGATCCACTCCTCCCCAGCAGCTCGAGTGTCTGGAAGAGAATCTCTGTGTGTGTGTGTGTGTGTGTGTGTGTGGGGGGGGTAGCACTGTAATTACCACCCCTCCCCATACAGGTGGTACATCCCATCCCTCAGCCCTCAACCCCACTCCATTCTTACTAAAACACTGATATATTACAGCAAGTGCTCCATATTTCTGCCTGATTTCTTTCTGTCTCCAGGCAAAGGTTGTTTGTCCCCGCACTGTACAAATCAGGCAGAGTGGCAGAGTCCCGACAGAATGATTGCAGCCCGCGCACGAAATAAAAACAAGTCATCATAGTCCGTCTGCTCTGTTCTGTGAATGTTTGCCTCGGAGTGGCAGATTGGCCGGCTGCTTTAATCACTCTGACAAGCTGAGTCCAAGGGGTCAGCCCGGGTCTCATAGAATACGTAACATAGTAAACTGAAATCCGGCACATGCAAAATTAGTATCATATGTTACATTTGGTATGATTACATCAGACAGAATGGGGGCAAAAACAAAAGTAGGGTCTGGTTGGGGTGGATACTTATAACGCAATCGTTGCGTGTGCAAATCTCGTCATGGACAAATTTAGCATTTTAGCAAATATACAACTACTTACTACTTTTTAGATACTTTGCAACTACTTAGCATGTTAGCTAACCCTTCCCCTTCAAAACAACTACTGACTCTATAACCTTAAATCCTAACCCCTAGCCTAGCTAATGTTAGCCACCTAAATAACGTTATTGTTAGCCACCTAGCTAAATGTATTGTTATCCACCTAGCTAACATTAATATTAGCCACCTAACTAACTTTATTGTTAGCCACCTAGCTAACTTTATTGTTAGCCACCTAGCGGACATTATTGTTAGCCACCTAGCGAACATTAGCAACAACTAATTGCAATTCATAACATATCAAACGTAATAGATGATGAACATCCACAAATTAATATTTACCATATGAAACATCATGCTAACTAGAGTGTTCTGGATTTACATTTAGCATGTTACGTCTGCCCCTGAGACCAGGTTGAAAGGGCCCACTTGTCTGAGAGCAGTGGACGAGGGCCCAGTCGCCGAGCTGCACACACACGGAGTTCCGTTTATGGCCCTATCGTTTTAATTAAGAATGGTTTCTTTAATGGCCCTCCATCTCTGGACCTAAAGGTTGCATTGAGAGCGGTCACTGTCACACACCTGTACAAGGTGAGTAGGGTGACGGCGCTGTTTTGAAGGACTTGGGGTAAAAGTACAGCTTGGTACAACGGAACAATTTGGAGATGTACAAACACAGTGAAAATTCTCCATCCTCTGTTGGGTGCATTTAGGGTATTCCTGAAGTTTCATTTGGATAAAGGTGTATGAAAGACAAGTAGTGACAACCTCATAGAACTACACAATATACTCCTCTTGATGAAAGATCGAGGCGGAGGGAAGATACAGCTAAAATAATGTTTTTAGCCTTGGCGGCCATCTTTAGAATTTGAAAGGAAACGCAGAAACATACACTTGAAGGGAGAGTGAGGTTGTTAGCGCAGCATGTATACCTCTAATGGTCTAACCACAGGGTAACTACGGTTTTACAACCCCTTGAAATGCTCCAACCTATGAACAAAACGTCTAACTGCAACTACTCGCTACTTCTCCCTTCCTCACTCTCTCTCTTTTTCTATTCCTGTTCAATCGCTTGCTGTCTGCTCTCTCTCTCTCCATCTGCTCTATCTATCTTATCTATCTATCTTATCTATCTATCTATCTGCTCTCTATCTATCTGCTCTCTCTCTATCTGCTCTCTCTCCATCTGCTCTCTCACTCGCTATGCTCTCTCTCAATCTGTTCTCTCTCTCTGCTCTCTCTCTCTAGATCTGCTCTCTTTATATCTGCTCTCTCTCGCTATGCTATCTCTCTCTATCTGCTCTCTCTCAATCTGCTCTCTCTATCTGATTTCTCTCTCTCTCTAGCTGCTCTCTCTCTAGCTGCTCTCTCTCTCCATCTGCTCACTCCGTCTATCTGCTCTCTTTACCTGCTCTCTTGCTCTGCTGTCTCTCTCTCTCTATCTGCACTCTATCTGCTCTCTCTCTCTGATTTCTCTATCCGTTCTCTCTATCTGCTCTCTCACTCTGTCATCTCTCTACATCTGCTCTCTGTCTATCTGCTCTCTCTATCTGTTCTCTCTCTTCATCTGCTCTCTCTACATCTGCTCTCTATTTGCTCTCTCTATCTGTTCTCTCTCTACATCTGCTCTCTCTACATCTGCTCTCTATCTATTTGCTTTCTCTATATGTTCTCTCTCTACATCTGCTCTCTCTCTTTCTGCTCCCTGCTCTCTCTGTCTGCTGTCTCTATCTTCTCTCTACATAAATAAGCTCTCTCTATCTATCTGCTTTCTGTATCTATCTGCTTTCTCTATCTATCTGCTTTCTCTAACTATCTGCTCTCTCTATCTATCTGCTCTCTCTATCTATGTATCTGCTCTCTCTATCTATCTGCTCTCTCTATCTGCTCTCTCTAAATAGTCTCTCTAAATAGTCTCTCTCTATCTGCTCATTTCACTTGGAATCAAATGATCAATCTCACAATAACACTTTCCCAGTTGATCAAACTCCATTTTGTTTTCATGTTATTTATCTTATTTTTGTTACAAAACATGTACAGGCTGTTTAGAACAACAACAAAAATACAATATCCAATTTTATATGCATTTTTTTTATATTTTTTTTATATAATCATTAATTCATTTACTGAATCCTCTTGGAGCTTCTGTTTCCTCTTCATCATTCTTTTGAATAAAAGTCCACAGTTCAAATGGTCTGTTGTCCAAGTGAGGGGAGAAATAAATACGGTGCGTGGAAGTAGAGAAATTTAACTGGCGTTTTGGGATTGATTTAAACATCCAGATAAATGCAAAAAGAAAGTTACGTGTGTCTGCTCTATTGTGGATGCATATAGTGTATATTTCCAAACATTTTCTATTTCAATAAAATAAAAAATAAAAACATTAACAGTTTGTCCACAGAATAAAGCGTAACTGTTTCCGATATATAATTGTCGCTCCTTGTCACTGTTCAGTTCATGCGCTAATTCTCCACAGTGGGGATATAGCTGAAGCTGCATTGTACATTATGTGTGTGTAACTTGTTACACTCTCGCATTCATAAACACACACACACACACACACAAAAGGCCGGTTGGTCAGGTATGTTGCCACAGTCCTCGCCTAGCTCCCCGACATCACAGAAAGTGTCCAACAGGAAGTACTAAACTCTGACCAGCCAACAGGAAGTACTAAACTCTGACCAGCCCAAACAGGAAGTACTAAACTCTGACCAGCCCAAACAGGAAGTACTAAACTCTGACCAGCCAACAGGAAGTACTATCTTGAAACACAAACCCCAATAACTATAGAACAGAAAATGTAAATGGAGAGCTGATTAAAACAAATAGACATTTATCATAGACAGACACAGTTGATGAGGCTTATGAGCCAATGTTCTCCCCTACGTCTTAGAAAGAGGTCGGTCGGAGACGTTTGGGGGCCAAACTAGCGCGGCCATCTCAGATGCTCTCATTTGACCTCTGATGATCTTCTTATTTTTCACCCTCTTGCACTTCTCCTCCACGTCCTTCTCAGTGGCCTTGTGCATAATAGTACACCTTCAATATGAAGATGGGGTATAACAGACACACACACACAGACACACAGACACACACACACACACAGACACACACACACACACACAGACACACACACAGACACACACACAGACACACACACAGACACACACACACACACACACACACACACACACACACACACACTAAAACAAGTTGTAGCATGGGAGGGACTTCATCTATCGTGTCCAAACACTTCATTTTTTTTGGGTGCGAACGCTTGTTCACTTTTTCAGCTTTTTTTTCTGTATTTTTATACTCAAACAGTGTTCGTCCACTTCCAACTTTAATGTCCGTCAGGGGGGCTGTCCGACAGATGTTAGGGTCAAGGTTCAAGGTTCAAGGAGATGGGTTTTCGCAGGAGGATGACCAAATTCAGGATACAAGAAGATGGGTTGGGTGGAGGGGTTGAGTCCCAGCCATCCTCACGAAAACACACCCGCGCATGCAAACGATCACCCCACACTGGACCAAGTGAGGCACGCATGGGGTTATGGGTTCCGTTCCTTCTCTTTAGAAACTTTTTTTTTTTATACAAAAATCATTCAGCTAAATCTTGTCAAAACGTGGGACTAATAACATAGAACACAACAGGAAACACGGCGCGGAAGACAGAAGAAGAAGAAACAATGTCTAGTCCCTTCGAGGCACTGCAAGCCAGGTTTGTCTTCATCTGATTGGCTGAGATGGTCAGGCAGCTAGGGTTTCCCATTGGCTCTCTCTCTCTCTCTCTCTCTCTCTCTCTCTCTCTCTCTCTCTCTCTCTGGCACAGTTCCCTCTCCTTCCTGTCCTGTCTCTCTGGTTGGTCCATCTCAGACCTGGACAGGCAGTGTTTGGTTCATCTGTAGTCTCATGTCCTGAATGCTGCCTAGAATCTTCTTCTGGTGGCCTGCCAATGTCACTCCTATCCGAAGAAGATCTCTGAGTAAAGAAGAAGAGAGAGAGGGAGAGGTAGGTCAGACATAAACAGTAATAGAATCATACATCATAGTCTTGAGGATGGATACTGTATCAAACATTAAGACGTAGGCTTCCCAATAGGCTTCCCAATAGGCTTCCCAATAGGCTTTCCCAATAGGCTTTCCCAATAGGCTTCCCAATAGGCTTCCCCAATAGGCTTCCCCAATAGGCTTCCCCAATAGGCTTCCCAATAGGCTTCCCAATAGGCTTCCCAATAGGCTTCCCAATAGGCCTCCCAATTCCCAATAGGCTTCCCAATAGGCTTCCCAATAGGCTTCCCAATAGGCTTTCCCAATAGGCTTCCCAATAGGCTTCCCAATAGGCTTTCCCAATAGGCTTCCCAATAGGCTTCCCAATAGGCTTTCCCAATAGGCTTCCCAATAGGCTTCCCAATAGGCTTTAGGCTTCCCAATAGGCTTTCCCAATAGGCTTTCCCAATAGGCTTTCCCAATAGGCTTCCCAATAGGCTTCCCAATAGGCTTCCCAATAGGCTTTCCCAATAGGCTTCCCAATAGGCTTCCCAATAGGCTTCCCAATAGGCTTCCCAATAGGCTTTCCCAATAGGCTTTCCCAATAGGCTTCCCAATAGGCTTCCCAATAGGCTTTCCCAATAGGCTTCCCAATAGGCTTCCCAATAGGCTTCCCAATAGGCTTTCCCAATAGGCTTTCCCAATAGACTTCCCAAAATGTTTACATTAGAGGACATACAGTTGGACACTGTGTCAGATTAACAGGTCTCTGTGTACACTTAATACAATGACTTCCTAAGATCATGACAACAAAATGGTGACACTCCTCAGTGCACCGATACCTGGGCCAGATGTAACATACTTTAATATCCTAGCAGGTGGGCGAGAGAGGGGGGGGGACAGTGGTAATGGGGAGGGGAGGTTAATGTTTAAACAGTGATTTCCGCTACTGTGGGCCAACACTAAAACCTGTCTACCAGACAGCCAGCCAGACAGCCAGCCAGACAGCCAGCCAGCCAGACAGTCAGCCAGACAGTCAGCCAGACAGCCAGCCAGTAAGACCCACAGCCAGGCAGCCAGTTATTAATAAGGAACCAAGCAGAGGAAGTCCTTCATCAGTCATTCCTGCAGCAGACAGTCTGTCGGCGAGTCAACCACTCTGTCGGAGAGTCAACCAATCTGTCGGCGAGTCAACCAGTCAGTCGGCGAGTCAACCACTCTGTCGGCGAGTCAACCACTCTGTCGGCGAGTCAACCACTCTGTCGGCGAGTCAACCACTCTGTCGGCGAGTCAACCACTCTGTCGGCGAGTCAAACAGTCAGTCTGCGAATCAAACAGTCAGTCTGCGAGTCAACCACTCATTTCATGGTGAAGCATTTAGTCTTCACAGTCAGTGAGTCAACTGGTTGGTCATTTCATGGTGAATCATTAGTTAGATGGCAAAGCAGTCAATCCATAATTGTAATCAATCAGTCACCCAGGTTTACGTGCCTTAATAACAGACAAGTAAACTGTCTGTTTCTCTCAGGCTGTGTTTAGACAGGCAGCCCAATTCAGATTTATCCCCCCCCCCCCCCCACTAATTGGTCGTTTGACCATTCAGGGCAGCTCTGAAAAACATCTAATTGTCTGTTTCGTAGTTGAAAAGAGGACAAGGAGTGTTCACTCCTAAATGTGAGATGCAATGGAGGAAATCTGAAAACGCTGACACTCACACAGACTTATTTATTATACATAATAAGGAATGTGTTTTTTTTTGAGAATGGCTGCTCTGAAATAAAAGCTGCACCTGTTTGGCGTCAGTAATCTAATCGCCTCAGTGATGTTGGTTTAACTCAAAAGGCCTCATGTACCAGATTGTTAGTTATAATAACACAAGGACTCTCTTTTCCGCTATTTCGTTTTGTTTTCCCAACGCCGATAACGAAGGAGAGAGAGCAAACCACGGTCGGCGGTCTGGAGGAACGATTAGCAAACCACGAGGACCCCAGCTCCTGTGTACGTTCTCTCCGCTCACACAGACAAAGACACGCACACACACATTCCACCTCTTTCACAGACACTCTTGCTTGTCTGCTCGTTTCCGTCGTCCTCTCCATTTTGCGCTCACACGGGCGTGCACACACACACACACACACACACACACACACACACACACACTCAAAAATAGAGCACTGTCCATGGCAGCAAATTTCGCATAAATAAATTGTTGTTTTTTTTGTTCTCATCAGTTCAACGACGGAGGATAAAATGATGATAAATGAACCACCATTAGAGGAATTACTAGCCATTATGGGTAGGAGAGAGAGCCACTGTACAGCACACCTGTCAGCCTGACAAATTGAAACAAATCACCTACGCATCCATCCCCTTTATTATCCACCTAACGAGGATAATATATTAATCATTATTATCCTAATTCCTTTATTTGATCATAACTGGCCCCATTTCCATGACCTCTTTGACACACATTTCCTGTTACATAAATAGCATGCCAACCTGGCTCTGAAATCAGGGTTGTGTTCATTAGGCCTCAAGTGGAAGAAAACAGACTGAAACAAGGGAGGGATTACCAGGACTTGTACAATGAGACACTTTTCATTTTCATTTTGTATCGCAAAGTGTTTCAAAACGTTGCATTCTTTTACGAACGCGATCGAATTCTGGGTCGACTATACGTCTTTATTGCTTAAAGGGACGGTGGGGTAACGTGCACTTTCATTTGTGTCTGCTCCAGAATGGAGACCTTTTATTGGTCCCTTCCTGATTACCTATTACTTTAAACCCTCCGCGATTGGTCCTTGCTACACTCCATTAATTCTCTCTGGGAAGAGGAAGAGCCTCTAGAAGTTGTGCTTTTTCTTGTCTTTTATTGCCACTCAGGGTCAAGCTCTGGGGTAGTGTTATCCCGATGGTCTCGCACTCAAATCACAGTGAAAACAACAGCCTTGGGTTAGGGTCAGTGAAAACAACAGCCTTGGGTTAGGGTCAGTGAAAACAACAGCCTTGGGTTAGGGTCAGTGAAAACAACAGCCTTGGGTTAGGGTCAGTGAAAACAACAGCCTTGGGTTAGGGTCAGTGAAAACAACAGCCTTGGGTTAGGGTCAGTGAAAACAACAGCCTTGGGTTAGGGTCAGTGAAAACAACAGCCTTGGGTTAGGGTCAGTGAAAACAACAGCCTTGGGTTAGGGTCAGTGAAAACAACAGCCTTGGGTTAGGGTCAGTGAAAACAACAGCCTTGGGTTAGGGTCAGTGAAAACAACAGCCTCCATTATGTGCCACAATTCGAGGTGCATCAGGAATTTCTCTGAAACCAACTCTGACCTAATTCACACTGCAGACAGCCAACCAGATTTTATTAATTTTAATCACCCCCCCCCAACCAATAACTCTGCTGTTTGTCCGTGACAGTGACCCCAGTTGAACTCAACTATCTGAATCGACTCTTTCTTCACTCACTCTGCTGTCATTTGGGCCACGAGGTCGAAGGAGGCAAATCCGGCGTTGAGGAAATTGTCAGCGTAGCGGCTCATCTTGATGGCGTCCAGCCAGTCTCCCACGGTGGTGAAGGTGCTGTAGTCGGGGACGCATCGGTCGAGCAGGGGCTGCGATGCCCTACAGGGGGAGACAAAAAGAAAGAAAAGAGGGTTAAGGTCACGCCTCGACCTCCACCACCGACGAAACCTCACCCTCGAACAACCACCTCGCTCTCCCCCTCGCCCGCCCCTGTAGGGTCAAAGGTCAACTGTCTCAGCCGCCCGACGTAACCTTTGGAGACTGGCTTGGAGGCTCGGACTGGTGTGTGTTCTCTTTGGCGTGACGACCAAGGCAACACAATATGGCAGAGGTGGAAAAACATATTCTCAATAATCTCCCAGACATCATGAAAATGCTTGTGTAATATCAACATGTGTGTTTGTGCGTGTGTGTGTGCGTGTGTGCGTGCGTGTGTGCGTGCGCGTGTGTGTGCGTGCGTGCGCGTGTGTGTGTGTGTGCGCGTGTGCGTGCGTGTGTGTGTGCGCATGTGTGTGTGTGCCTGTGTGTATACAGCGGTTAACACCCAATGAGGCCCTCAGACACTATAAAACATTTTAAAAAACACACCTAATTAATGTCACGAATAGGGGGCTACCTTGCCATTTATATAAACAGCAGTGGAAGTACGAGAAGAGAGAACGAGTGCGAGGGTGAATGACAGGAAGGAGAAAGGAGAAGGACAGAAGTGAGTAGAGTAGAGAGTAGAAAGACGACCACTTTCTCTCTCTCTCTCTTTCCTCTCTCTCTCTGTCCGTTCTCTGCTCTGTTGATCCTTGTCGTTTGATGGCATTAGATTCATAAGGGGGGGGGACAGGGTAGAAGTTATTACAAGTGGCTACAGAGGCTCCATTGAAGGGGTGAGTGCTGCAGATGGATAGAAGGAGTGAAGTTTAATAAGGCCTGTGCTTCGGGGCCCTGAGGGTTGGGGCTAGCTGCCATTAACCCTCAGTCACAGTTCTCTCTTAATAGACCATTGTTAGCCACTCTCCGAAGCCTTGCGTTGAAGGGGAAGCTGTCCGGCCTGGTCTTTCCAAGTCCTTAAGGTCGTTGGAAAGGTCTGGGATCAGGCTAGAAGTTGTTCTACTGGGAGAGGCCACTAAGATAGTATATGTCTGATGTTATGAGGGGCACGCATCTGAGCGGATACACCTCAGCGGGTGTTTCCTCAAGGTTTTTGGTTACCTGTTTCCTATTGGAAGACCGTTTTGGGTTACCTGTTTCCTATTGGAAGACCGTTTTGGGTTACCTGTTTCCTATTGGAAGACCGTTTTTGGTTACCTGTTTCCTATTTGGGAGACCGTTTTTGGTTACCTGTTTCTTATTGGAAGACCGTTTTTGGTCACCTGTTTCCTATTGGAAGATCGTTTTTGGTTACCTGTTTCCTATTGGAAGACCGTTTTTGGTCACCTGTTTCCTATTGGAAGACCGTTTTTGGTTACCTGTTTCCTATTGGAAGTTTCACTAGCTAATGGAGCTACTCAACAACCCCAACTCAAACAAAGAGGAGTAATATTTCTGTTCGCTAGCTGGCTATCCAACTCTCCAATCCTTTAAAGTCGAGGTAAGCTTTCGGTTTTATTAATTTATTACCACTGGAGCCTGCAGGGGGTAACTGCTAAACTGCTTGCTGTACACTGTACTGTGTGATTGTACACATGGATTGGATTGTGGGATTACAAACGCGTTAGCTCTCGTAGCTACGTTGACTATGGCGTTAGATAATATGGTGACAATGATGTAGGCTGTGTGTAGCGGTTATGGTATGAAGGCTTGGCTTGGGGAGGACATTTTCGGCTATTCACATACAGCTGTTGTGTTGTATGATGAAGTCAACAAGTAAAGGGAACATGTGAGAGGAGGAGAGCACGTAGATGCTGTTCATGTGGTTGCTATGAAAGCGAGCCGTGTGTGACGGGTGATAGTCCCAGACTAAAACCCCTCGACCACGCCCACAAATTGGGGAAAATTGTGTTGTTCAATGTACATGTCAAAAATCCTGACCTATGATTTGCAATGCTCCCATGTAGGGAAATAGAGCCTGTGAGAAGAGTCCTGTGGCTTCCGCCTTATCTCAGTTCATTGGTCACGATGGCAACACCCACCCGTAGCACGCGCTCCAGCAGGTGTATCTCACTGATCATCCCTAAAGCCAACACCTCATTTGGCCGCCTTTCGTTCCAGTTTTCTGCTGCCTGTGACTGGAACGAATTGCAAAAATCGCTGAAGTTGGAGACTTTTATCTCCCTCACCAACTTCAAACATCTGCTATCTGAGCAGCTAACCGATCGCTGCAGCTGTACATAGTCTATCGGTAAATAGCCCACCCAATTTTACCTACCTCATCCCCATACTTCAGTGTGGAAATGTGGGTGACCCGGTGTGTGGAAAACATTCAATCAACAATGGCAAGACATTTAACTTGTTTACCAGCGAGTTTGTAACTCCAGTCACTACTTGTAGTTGTACGTCTGTTCGTTTTCTATTGTTGGTCTTGGCTAGCTTAAATATTCTGTGCTGTTACGAGCAAGCATTCATTCACTCCGTGGCTATTGCAGTCTTCATGAAAAGGGGGCATGAGTAGTGAGAATAATAGGGATGTCATGTCTTGTTATGTCTGTTCCTGTCCTTTCTCTTCATTCTCTCTCTCTGCTGGTCTTTTTAGGTTACCTTCTCTGTCTCTCATTCCTCAGCTGTTCTACATCTGCCCTAACTAGCTCATTCTCTCTTTCCCCACCTGTTCTCTCTTCCCCCTCTGATTAGGTCTCTATTTCTTTCTCTGTTCCTGCTACTTTCAGTGTCTGATTCTTGTTTGTGTTTTTTGATGCCAGAAGCAAGCTGTCGTCTCGTTTGCTTCCACCTTGTCCTGTCCTGTCGGAGTCTGCATGCATGGCAGGTGCAACCTGCATTATACTAACGTTCTTTTGTTCCATTGACTACGTTGGAAGAGGATTTATGCCATTCCTGTTTTTTATTAAAGAACTCTGTTTTCTGTTAAAACCGCGTTTGGGTCTTCACTCAAGTTCATAACAAGGGAGCTGAAATGCTGAAAAGTAATCTTCAGACATGTTCTACTTTTCTTAAATGTTGTTTAATAATTGACGAAAGTAAATGTTTTATTTTATTTATTTTTTACTGTCGGCCAATAGGGTAACCTAGGTAACCGCAGGTTGTTTTCCACACAGGCGGTGTTCTATCTAATACAGACTGAGACTGATCATTCATATTGCCACATCTGTTGTGAAACATTTCTTAAACGGAAGCAAATGGAATGAAACTGGGATGTCCAAACTCTCGTTTTAGTTGCAACTGTTTGGACTAATGATTCCACCCCAGATCAGCGAGATGCAGGCAAGAATTTGTTACTGTCTGTCATCTGGATCACTACACATGTTCTCTCGACCTACCTACGTTATCAACTTTAATTCATAGGCTAGGTTGTAGCAACCTCATGATGGGTATAGGGAAATGATGTGAGAAGGATGTAGTAGCATAAACCTATCGATGTTACATGGAGCTGAGTGAATAGAATATATGAACGAACAGAGATCTAATATAATAGAAATAAGGCCATGCTCATTTAAAAAAAAAAAAATGTCCTCCCTAATCTTAAACGGCACTGACACACACACACACACACACACACACACACACACACACACACACACACACACACACACACACACACACACACACACACACACACACACACACACACACACACAGTATGTACTGAAACAACTCACCAATCAAACGTAGCCTGGCTACCGCTACCTACCACTAACGCCATGCCAGATGTCACGGCAGCTCATCTCTCCCTCATTCCTCCCTCGTTAGGCTCGGTGGGGGTGGGGGGCACACCTCTCCGCTGGGCCGTTTAAAATCTCGTTAGCAGCTAATTAAAAGCGTTCCCGTCTTCTTTTTTTTTGCCTCACTCTTACTCTAGCTAATTATCCTCACTTAATCTTCCCGGCCATAACTACAGCTCCAGATCCCCCGTTCCTCCTCCTCTCCTGAAGCAGGGACAAAAAGGTAGGTCAACCCCCCCGGGCTCTTTCCACAAACACAACAGAGGAATGTGGCTAAAAACCTAGACATTGTGAAGCCATCAGTCGAAGAACTTCCTTGTAAGAGCTACTGTTGATTCAACATTTGAATTGAGGAATCAAATAAAATTTTATTTGTCACATGCGCCGAATACAACAGTTGTATACCTTACCGTGAAATGTTTACTTACAAGCCCTTAACCAACAATGCCAGAAATAGAGAAAAATGTAAATATTTTATAAACAAACTAATGTTTAAAGAAACACGATAATTACATAACAATAACGAGGCCATATACAAGGGGGTTCAGTACCGAGTCAATGTGCGAGGGTGCAGGTTAGTTGAGGTAATTTGTAAAGTAACTAAGACAATAAACAGCGAGTAGCATCAATGTAAAAACAAAGGGCAGGGGTTGTCAATGTAAATAGTTTGGGTGGCCATTTGATTAATTATTCAGCAGTCTTATGGCTTGGGGGTAGAAGCTGTTGAGGAGCTTTTTAGTCATAGACTTGGCGCTCCGGTATCGCTTGTTGTGCGGTAGCAGAGAAAACAGTCCAGGACTTGGATGACTGGAGTCTTTGACAATTGTTTGGGCCAACCTCTGACACCACCTAGTATATAGCTCCTGGATGGCAGGAAGCTTGGCCCCAGTGATGTACTGGGCCATACGCACTACCCTCTGTAGTGCCTTACGGTCAGATGCCGAGCAGTTGCCAAACCATTTGGAGATACAACGGGTCAGGATGCTCTCGATAGTGAAGCTGTATAACGTTTTGATGACCTGGGGACACATGCCCAATCTTTTCAGTCTCCTGATTGGGAAAAGGTGTTGTCATGCACATTTCACAACTGTCTTGGTGTGTTTTGACCATGATAGTTTGTTGGTGATGTGGACACCAAGGAACTTGAAACTCTTGACCACTCCACTACAACTCCGTGGATGTGAATGAGGCGTGTTCGGCCCTCCTTTTCCTATAGTCCACGATCAGCACATTGGTCTTGGTTTAGTCCCAGGGTCCTTAGCTTAGTGATGAGCTTTTGGGGTCTGTAGTCAATGAACAGCATTCTCACATAGGTGTTCCTTTTGTCGAGGTGGGAAAGGGCAGTGTGGAGCGGTTGAGATTACGTCATCTGTGGACCTGTGGTATGATTGAAGTAAGATGGAATACAGGCTTACCCATACTTTTGGGGTCTGTAAACCAGTTCTCACATAGGGTCCCAAACCTTTGTGGAGCTCAGAATTCCCAGTGGACCTTGTATGATATCCTGGATGGAATTTTCAAACCAACATAGGTTCTTTCTCAGAATTCCCAGGATTTGTACATATCCTGGATGGAATTTTCCAAGGTTCTAGCTACCCTGGATGGAATATTCCAAGGTTCTAGCTACCCTGGATGGAATATTCCAAGGTTCTAGCTACCCTGGATGGAATATTCCAAGGTTCTAGCTACCCTGGATGGAATATTCCAAGGTTCTAGATATCCTGGATGGAATATTCCAAGATTCTAGGTATTCTGGAAAACCTGTGGAGTTGGGGAGTTGTGCAACCCTACTAGCATCAGATTGAGGTATCTGCTAACTCGGTTGAGATGTGGCAGACTGGTTGTGATAGCTGATAGGCTTACCCGGAAGAGTGCGTGCTGCTGGTGACCACCTTGAGGCTGGCGGCATTGCGGATGAGCTTGTCCAGCGTTGCGACGATCTGGGAGAACTTAGGCCGGAGGTTTCTTTCCTTGACCCAGCAGTCAAGCATGAGCTGGTGCAGTGCCGTTGGGCAGTCCATGGGCGGGGGCAGCCGGTAGTCCTGCTCCACTGCGTTTATAACCTGGAGGGTTGAAGAGGAGAAGAGAGGAGAGATCTGCGTTAAGAGTGGGTTAGAATCAGACCTGGGTCAGATATTTTCTTGGGAATTAGGGGTTTGAATGAAGAGGCATACAAAGGATAGTGTGATCACTGGGCAGAGAAGGGATATGAGGTAGGAAGAGAAAGAGAAGGGATAGGAGGTAGGAAGTGAAAGAGAGATGGGATTATAGTCAAGAAGGGAACAATGTAAGGAGGAAAGATGGAAGGGAAGGCGGAAGGGGGAGGAAGAGAGGGGGAAGATAAGAGAGAGCATGAGAAGGGGGCAGGAAATATGTTAGGGGGAGCGAGTGGGGGAAGGAGGCAGGAGAAATGGAGGAAAGATGGGAGGGGGGAAGGGGACAGGACAGACGGAGGAACGGTTGGAGGGGGGTGGAGAGATGGAAGAAAGACAATGGATGATGAAAGGACAAGGAACCAGAGAATGGGGGATTCAGAGATTGTTACAGTGTTTTTGGGATCGTGGGAACGTGAAGTAAAGTAGTTTCACTCACGTCCTGGTTGCTCATGTCCCAATATGGCCGCTCTCCATACGACATCACTTCCCACATGACGATGCCATAGCTCCACACGTCACTGGCCGAGGTGAACTTCCTGTAGGCAATGGCCTCGGGAGCCGTCCAGCGAATCGGAATCTTGCCTCCCTGTGGATATGCGAATGAGTAGGTGAGCGTGAAATACTGGGGATGGAGTCACACACACACACACACACACACACACACACACACAGAGTCACACACACACACAATTTATTACCACTCATTCAAGACTTGACATAGATGCCAATACACACTCCAAAAGACTCCCTAAGTGTTCTAGACCCTCACCAACCTCCCTCAGTGTCCTAGACACTCACCAGACTCCCTCAGTGGTCTAGACACTCACCAACCTCCCTCAGTGTTCTAGACACTCACCAGACTCCCTCAGTGTTCTAGACACTCACTAACATCCCTCAGTGTCCAAGACACTCACCAGAGTCCCTCAGTGTCCAAGACACTAAGCAGACTCCCTCAGTGTCCTAGACACTAAGCAGACTCCCTGTATTCTAGACACTCATCAGACTCCCTCATCAGACTCCCTCAGTGTTCTAGACACTCACCAACCTCCCTCAGTGTCCTAGACACTCACCAGAGTCCCTCAGTGTCCAAGACACTAAGCAAACTTCCTCAGTGTCCTAGACACTCAGCAGACTCCCTGTATTCTAGACACTAATCAGACTCCCTCATCAGACTCCCTCAGTGTTCTAGACACTCACCAACCTCCCTCAGTGTCCTAGACACTAAGCAGACTCCCTCAGTGTCCTAGACACTAAGCAGACTCCCTCAGTGTCCTAGACACTAAGCAGACTCCCTGTATTCTAGACACTCATCAGACTCCCTCACCAGACTCCCTCAGTGTTCTAGACACTCACTAACATCCCTCAGTGTCCAAGACACTCACCAGAGTCCCTCAGTGTCCAAGACACTAAGCAGACTCCCTCAGTGTCCTAGACACTAAGCAGACTCCCTGTATTCTAGACACTCATCAGACTCCCTCATCAGACTCCCTCAGTGTTCTAGACACGCACCAACCTCCCTCAGTGTCCTAGACACTCACCAGACTATCTCAGTGTCCTAGACACTTAGCAAACTTCCTCAGTGTCCTAGACACTCAGCAGACTCCCTCAGTGTCCTAGACACTCACCAACCTCCCTCTGTGTTCTAGACACTCACCAGATTTGATTTGATTTGACACTCACCAGACTCCCTCAGTGTTCTAGACACTCACCAACCTCCATCAGTGTCCTGGACACTCACCAGACTCCCTCAGTGTTCTAGACACTCACCAACCTCCCTCAGTGTCCTAGACACTCACCAGACTCCCTCAGCAGACTCCCTCAGTATTCTAGACACTCACCAACCTCCCTCAGTGTCCTAGACACTCCCAAAGACTGCCCAGTATCCTAGACACTCACCAACCTCCCTCAGTGTCCTAGACACTCCCAAAGACTGCCCAGTATCCTAGACACTCAGCAGACTCCCTCAGTGTCCTAGACACTCAGCAGACTCCCTCAGTGTCCTAGACACTCAGTAGTCTCCCCCAGTGTCCTAGACACTCACCAGCCTCCCTCAGTGTCCTAGACACTCCCAAAGACCCCCTCAGTGTCCTAGACACTCAGCAGACTCCCTTAGTGTCCTCGATACTCACCAGTGAGCTGGTATAGGTTGGGTCCGTGGCGTCGTCTTCAAGGAATCGTGACAGGCCGAAGTCGGACACCTTACACACCAGGTTGCTGTTGACCAGAATGTTGCGAGCTGCCAGGTCCCGGTGAACGTAGTTCATATCAGAAAGATACTTCATGCCCGCGGCGATGCCACGCAACATGCCCACCAGCTGGATCACTGTGAACTGCCCATCATTGAGCTGGCAGATTCAGAGATAGAGATAAAAAGGTCAGTATATCATATTAAAAACATATATACTAGATTCAATCATTATTTAACACGCTCATATTCTTCTCACACATATATATACACAAACACACATTTACTGCCTGTTGCACACGGATTGAGAAAGTACTTGGTTTGTTTTTTTGGAAATTTTTGAAAGTCTATTGAAAAGTTGTTGGTTAATAGCTAGTTATCTTTTGAGTGACGGGTTGGCATCAGTTGCTGGGACCGCTACTGATTCAGAGGGGTTGGGTTAAATGCGGAAGACACATTTCAGTTGAAGGCATTCAATTGTACAACTGACTAGGTTTCCCACTTTCACTTTCCTTTACTCTCTTTCCAGTGATTCTTCTGACCAAGGTCGGGTCTGAGGAGCTGTTTCGCATAGCAACTAGCCTTGCTGCTAGTTAGCTGCCTACCAAGCTAGCAGGGCTTTCTTGCGGGCTTGAACGCAGCCCGTGACACAGTTAGTCACTGTGTCTGAGATCGCGGATGTGGTTGTCTAGATCCCTGCTGTTTGTTGTTGTTGTTTTTAATCTTTGCTGTGTCCTGTCTGGAACTGAGAGGAATAACAGCGTAACCTATGTTGCAACCATGACAAAGACCAAAGCTGGCCGGAGAACCGTTGAAAATAGTGGTATCTATCACAGGTGAAGGTTCTTTTAAACAAACAAAAATAATTCTACAAGCAGTTGTGTTTCCCAAACAATTAAATAGCTTCAAGTATTGAGTCCAAATGCTGTTGGAGTCAACCAGAAAAGTCCAGGACCTGAAGAACAGTTTGCTGCAAGATGACAGCAATCTGAAGGTCATTGAGAGAGGAGATCAGCTATGAATGTGGATCTGTAATAACACTGATGGAGAAATCAGTTCATCTCCAGGGACGATCAAGGAGGAACAACATGTACAGAATGACATAATCTCCACATGAGACCGAGATGGAGTCTGAGGACAAAGTGAGGGAAATTGTCTTGGAGAAACTGAAGATGGACCACAGGAAGAATGAGGTGGATCGCGACCACAGAACTGGAAAACCCACCATCGGCCCAGGTGACAGGTCCAGGCCGATAGTTGTCAAGTTCCTGAGGTTCAAGGACAAGGCAGCTGTTCTGGAAAGAGCCAAGGACTTGAGAGAAACGTATATCTTCCTCAACGAGGACTTTCCTGAAGCTGTGCGCCAGAAGAGGAAAGAACTTATTCCTGCTCTAAATGTTGCCAGAGCGCGTGGGGACATTACATCCGCTATGACAGGCTCATTGCCCCCCCCTCCTCCCAAAAGCCTGGAAGGGTTGAGAGAGCCAAGCCTATTGGTTCGTAGCTGCAACCCCACAGCACAAACACACTTACACACACACCAACTAATTAATGGACTCCTGAATGTATATATTTTTATGTATATTTTTTTCTCTTGCTTTGTTTTTATTATTTCTATCTCTGACAAGGAAAACAGGATAATTAATATATGTAGCCTATGAAATAAGGTTAATGAAATCAATAACTTGCTAACATCAGATAACATTCATATATTAGCCAGTTCTGCGACTCACTTAGATAATTCATTTGATGATTCGGCAGTAGCAATACAAGGATATAACATCTATAGAAGAGACTGGAATGCTTGTGGGGGGAGGTGTTGCTGTATATATATATATATTCAGAGCCAAGTAATGATTAGAGAATAACTTATGTCAAGTGTTGTGGTTGTAGGTTCACTTGGCACATCTAAAGCCTTTTCTTTTGGGGTGTTGCTATAGACCACCAAGTGCTAACAGTCAGTATCTAAATAATATGTTCTTGTGTGTGACTCTTATGTATGTGTATGTGACTCTTGTATGTGACTCTTATGTGAATGATGTTTAAAAAAATATATGTTGATATAATGTGGATTAATAAGGATCATCCACATGTTGCAATTGATTCATTTATGAAAGAGCTTCTTCCAATTATTGATAATCTTGTTAGTTAAGAAACTGACTGTTAAGGCTCCATGGACTGATGTGGAATTGAATAACTGTATGGTTTACAGAGATGGGGTAAAAATAGTGGCTCGTAAGTCTGGCTACACAACTGACTGGCTGACTTACTGCAAATTGAGAAATGATGTGACTAAACTCAACAAAAATAAACTGTATTATGAAGCCAAGATCAATGATATAAAGAATGACGGGAAAAAAGACAAATTCAACTCCATCTTTCATCGAATCAGATGGCTTATTCATCACAAAATTATTTTGATGTTGCGAATTAATTTATTGATAACTTCATTGGCAAAGTGGGCTAACTTAGACAGGAAATGCCAACAACGAACAATGAGCCATCATACTCACGCATAAAAACATGAATAATGAAAGAAAAGCATTGCAGGTCAGAATTTTGTAAAGATAGTGTGGGTGAGGTGGTAAAAGTATTGTTATCGTTCAATAAAGACAAACCTCCTGGCATTGACAACAGATGGAAAGCTACTGAGGATGATAGCTGACTCTATAGCCACTCCTATCTGTCATATCTTTAATCTGAGTCGAGAGGAAAGTCTTTGTCCTCCGGCCTGGAGGGAAGCCAAAGTAATTCCACTACCCAAGAGTGATAAAGTGGCCTTTACTGGTTTTAACAGCAGACCTATCAACTTGTTGCCAGCTCTTACCAAACTGTTCTGAAAAAATGTTTTTCACCGAATACAATGCTATTTCTCTGTAAACAAGTTAACAACAGACTTGCAGCAAGCTTAAAGATAAGGTCACTCAACATGTACTGCACTGATACAAATGACTGCCGATTGGTTGAAAGAAATTTATAATAAGATGATTGTGGGAGCTGTACTGTTAGATTTCAGTGGAGCCTTTGATATTATTGACCATAACCTGTTGTTGAGAAAATGTATGCGTAATGGCTTTTCAAGCTTTGCCATATCGTGGATTCAAAGCTATCCATCTAATAGAGCTCAAGAGGTTTAATGGAAGCCTCTCTAATGTCAAACATGTAAAGTGTGGTGTAACGCAGGGCACCTCTCTAGGCCCTCTAATCTTTTGCATTTTAAAAACATTAACATGTAGTGTTTAAATGAATGTAAATTGTAAAGTATTTTGTCTGTAATGTCTTTTCATTATTTTTCGGACCCCAGTAAGACTAGCTGTCTCCATTGGCATCCACTAGCTGTCTCCATTGGCATCCACTAGCTGTCTCCATTGGCATCCACTAGCTGTCTCCATTGGCATCCACTAGCTGTCTCCATTGGCATCCACTAGCTGTCTCCATTGGCATCCACTAGCTGTCTCCATTCCACTAGGCATCCACTAGCTGTCTCCATTGGCATCCACTAGCTGTCTCCATTGGCATCCACTAGCTGTCTCCATTGGCATCCACTAGCTGTCTCCATTGGCATCCACTAGCTGTCTCCATTGGCATCCACTAGCTGTCTCCATTGGCATCCACTAGCTGTCTCCATTGGCATCCACTAGCTGTCTCCATCTCCATTGTCTCCATTGCATCCACTAGCTGTCTCCATTGGCATCCATTGGCATCCACTAGCTGTCTCCATTGGCATCCACTAGCTGTCTCCATTGGCATCCACTAGCTGTCTCCATTGGCATCCACTAGCTGTCTCCATTGGCATCCACTAGCTGTCTCCATTGGCATCCACTAGCTGTCTCCATTGGCATCCACTAGCTGTCTCCATTGGCATCCACTAGCTGTCTCCATTGGCATCCACTAGCTGTCTCCATTGGCATCCACTAGCTGTCTCCATTGGCATCCACTAGCTGTCTCCATTGGCATCCACTAGCTGTCTCCATTGGCATCCACTAGCTGTCTCCATTGGCATCCACTAGCTGTCTCCATTGGCATCCACTAGCTGTCTCCATTGGCATCCACTAGCTGTCTCCATTGGCATCCACTAGCTGTCTCCATTGGCATCCACTAGCTGTCTCCATTGGCATCCACTAGCTGTCTCCATTGGCATCCACTAGCTGTCTCCATTGGCATCCACTAGCTGTCTCCATTGGCATCTCTCCATTGGCATCCACTAGCTGTCTCCATTGGCATCCACTAGCTGTCTCCATTGGCATCCACTAGCT
This sequence comes from Oncorhynchus masou masou, assembly GCF_036934945.1. Classification (NCBI taxonomy): domain Eukaryota; kingdom Metazoa; phylum Chordata; class Actinopteri; order Salmoniformes; family Salmonidae; genus Oncorhynchus; species Oncorhynchus masou. Next base: position 96,657,845 of record NC_088242.1, read on the forward strand.
GTCTCCATTGGCATCCACTAGCATCCACTAGCTCTCCATTGGCATCCACTAGCTGTCTCCATTGGCATCCACTAGCTGTCTCCATTGGCATCCACTAGCTGTCTCCATTGGCATCCACTAGCTGTCTCCATTGGCATCCACTAGCTGTCTCCATTGGCATCCACTAGCTGTCTCCATTGGCATCCACTAGCTGTCTCCATTGGCATCCACTAGCTGTCTCCATTGGCATCCACTAGCTGTCTCCATTGGCATCCACTCTGTCTCCATTGGCATCCACTAGCTGTCTCCATTGGCATCCACTAGCTGTCTCCATTGGCATCCACTAGCTGTCTCCATTGGCATCCACTAGCTGTCTCCATTGGCATCCACTAGCTGTCTCCATTGGCATCCACTGCTGTCTCCATCATCCACTAGCTGTCTCCATTGGCATCCACTAGCTGTCTCCATTGGCATCCACTAGCTGTCTCCATTGGCATCCACTAGCTGTCTCCATTGGCATCCACTAGCTGTCTCCATTGGCATCCACTAGCTGTCTCCATTGGCATCCACTAGCTGTCTCCATTGGCATCCACTAGCTGTCTCCATTGGCATCCACTAGCTGTCTCCATTGGCATCCACTAGCTGTCTCCATTGGCATCCACTAGCTGTCTCCATTGGCATCCACTAGCTGTCTCCATTGGCATCCACTAGCTGTCTCCATTGGCATCCACTAGCTGTCTCCATTGGCATCCACTAGCTGTCTCCATTGGCATCCACTAGCTGTCTCCATTGGCATCCACTAATGGGGATCCTGATAATAATATGTAATAAAATCTCTCTGTCTCTCCTCACCACTCTATTTGGTTGCTCTCTGTCTCTCTGTTCATCTCTTGCTCTCTTTCTTATTCTTACTATCTCTCTATTTATCCCTTTGCTTCTTTCTCCTTCCGTTTCCACTTAAACCCCTCTCTCTCTCTCCTTTCTCTGTATCCCCCCTCTCTCTCTCTCTCTCTCTCTCTCTCCCCATCTCTCCCCATCTCTTTCTCTCCCCATCTCTCTCTCTCTTCCCATCTCTCTATCTCTCTCTCTCCCTCTCTCTCTCTCCTTTCTCTGTATCCCCCTCTCTCTTTCTCTCTCCATCTCTCTCTGTCTCCTCCTCAGTGTCAACCAGTATTTAATTTAAGGGAGAGGCAGTGATTCATAAGCTGAGTGTATCCTCTGTAAATGTCAGAGATAGCGAGAGGAGCGGCGCGTTTGTCTGATATTGGCAACAGATGAGGGTTAGGGCCTTATCCCAAAGAGATGGAGAGGGTGTGGAATACGAGGACATTAATAGAGAAGATCGGGGAGATATGCTCTTGTGCTTTCGCTGGGTAGTGGTGCAGATGATGTGACGATTACAAATAGACATTTATGAAGTGTGTTCAAGAGCATCAGTTATCTGGGCAGTTTTACAGAGCGCAGATTTTTAATATGTGTGTGTGTGTGTGTGTGTGTGTGTGTATTCCACATGCTCTCTTACCCTTAAGAAAGAGTCCAGCGCTCCGTTCTCCATAAACTCTGTGACGATCATGACTGGTCGGCTCTTGGTGACCACGCCCTCCAACCGGATTATGTTTGGGTGGTCAAACTGTCCCATGATGCTCGCTTCACTCAGGAAGTCCCGCCTCTGCCTGTCGGTGTAGCCCACCTTGAGTGTCTTGATAGCCACAATGATCTCCCGTCGTCCAGGCAACTTCAGACGCCCACGACACACCTCCCCAAACTCTCCTGTGAGAGCGAGGAATGGGAGACAGCAAAAGAGAGAGAGATATGGAGGGGGGGAAGAGAGGGAGGATCGGAAGAGTGGAGGAGAGTGGAGGAGAGTGGGGGAGAGAGGGGGAGAGGGACAGTTTACTGGTTAGAAACAAGGAGCCAGGGAAGGGAAGCGGGAGATAGAGAGTGTGGGGGGGGGCTCAGGGTGAACGGTGGCTAGGAGCAGTAGAGAAAAGGGGGAATGCGAGAGGAGGGGGAGGGTAAGGGATGGCTGAGGGAAAACTAAAAGCTTAGAGTGGGTGGACGTGGGTAGTTTGGGGTAGGGGGAAAGGCTTTATAAGAGAGTGAGGGAGGTGGGAGATGGGAGGGTAGGGGTATACATTTGGGTAGAGGGGAGGTGGGAGGGTAGAGGTATATGTTTGGGTATATGTATAGGTTGGAATAGAGGTATAGGTGGGAGGGTAGAGGTAGAGGTTGGAGGGTAGAGGTGGGAGGGTAAAAGTAGAGGTAGGAGGGTAGAGACAGAGGTGGGAGGGTAGAGGTATAGGTGGGAGGGTAGAGGTATAGGTGGGGAGGGAGAGGTAGAGGTATAAGTGGGAGGGTAGAGGTATAGGTGGGAGGGTAGAGGTATAGGTTGAAGGCTAGCGGTATAGGTGGGGGGTAGAGGTATAGGTTGGAGGGTAGAGATATAGGTTGGAGGGTAGAGGTATAGGTGAGGGGGTAGAGGTATAGGTTGGAGGGTAGAGATATAGGTTGGAGGGTAGAGGTATAGGTTGGAGGGTAGAGATATAGGTTGGAGGGTAGAGGTATAGGTGAGGGGGTAGAGGTATAGGTTGGAGGGTAGAGATATAGGTTGGAGGGTAGAGGCATAGGTTGGAGGGTAGAGGTATAGGTTGGAGGGTAGAGATATAAGTTGGAGGGTAGAGGTATAAGTGAGGGGGTAGAGGTATAGGTGGGAGGGTAGAGGTATAGGTGGGGGGGTAGAGGTACAGGTGGGAGGGTAGAGGTAGAGGTGGGAGGGTAGAGGTATAGATGGGAGGGTAGAGGTATAGGTGGGGAGGTAGAGGTATAGGTGGGGGGGTAGAGGTATAGGTGGGGGGTAGAGGTATAGGTGGGAGGGTAGAGGTATAGGTGGGAGGGTAGAGGTATTGTAAAGTATTTTGTCTGTAATGTCTTTTCATTATTTTTCAGTTAGGTGGGAGGGTAGAGGTATAGGTGGGAGGGTAGAGGTACAGGTGAGGGGGGTAGAGGTAGAGGTTGGAGGGTAGAGGTATAGGTGAGGGTAGAGGTAGAGGTACCGATGGGAGGGTAGAGGTAGAGATGGGAGGGTAGAGGTATAGGTGAGGGGGGAGAGGTATAGGTTGGAGGGTAGAGGTATAGGTGGGAGGGTAGAGGTATAGGTGGGGGGGTAGAGGTAGAGGTTGGAGGGTAGAGGTATAGGTGAGGGTAGAGGTAGAGGTACCGATGGGAGGGTAGAGGTAGAGATGGGAGGGTAGAGGTATAGGTGGGGGTGGGGGTGGTGGGGTCGATTAGGCTTCTGAGGGATCGGGGGCGGGGTCAGAAGAAGAGACAGGAGGAGAGAGAAGCTTGGTGGTTGTGGAGGTTTTGCGTCTCGGGCCTAATACGCAGACCAGGTGCGAGAGTGTGTGAGAGCAAGAAAAACAAGGGAAGTGAGGGAAGGGAGGGAGGGAGGGAGGGAGGGAGGGAGGGAGGGAGGGAGGGAGGGAGGGAGGGAGGGAGGGAGGGAGGGAGGGAGGGAGGGAGGGAGGGATGATCGGTGGGAGGGAGGGTAAAGGGGAGGGGAGACAGGGGTTGGGGTTCGTCACTTAAGGCGAAGGCTGGGAAGCGACGGAATCAAGAAGCAGCAGTAGGTGTTAAGCCCTTGTAGTAGTAGTAGTAGTAGTAGTAGTAGTAGTAGTAGAGTGGAGGGGGCTCAGCTGAAGGTGACGTAAACCTCAAATCCAACTTCCCATCAACACAAGTCTTCTTTCGGCTCAGACACAAGGCTGAGAATTCAACTCTGAGCCGGGAACAATCCTACAGCTTTTTTTGCAAAAAAATATTACTAAATATTTCAAGATATCCAATAATTTATGATTTCAAGATTACTAACCAGTGCATCAAAAAGGGTGGAGAGAAGGAGCAAGGGTAATCTAAAGGGAAACAAGAGGGACGACCACATACGGAGGTCAAGGGTCAAAGGGTCTTTAGAGTGGCCCCGTTTAACATTGAGAAACTTGTGGGGGGGGGGGGGTGTTCCGAGATGACCAATCCTGAACCCAGAAGGCTGCTGTTCTAGCTGCTTGACCAGCCAATCAACCCTCCTGGATGATGATTAAGTCAGTTACATTCAAGTAGAAGAGCTGACCAATGGAAGTGACTGAATTAATGACACTTGAAGGAACAAAATAACTTCCTACTACAGAGCACCTCTCCAGGATCAGGAATGGGCAGTTCTTAAAGGTTAAAGGTTAAATAAATTTTTTAAAAGGGTTAAAAAGGACAAAAAGTGTGGAAAGTAGCTAGCAATCATACAGGCACTTAGGTGCCAACCTGGGGGGCCACGGTTGTGAGTGAAGCGAATTAGAGGTGGGGGGACATATTTTTGCAAGGGCGTAAGTGCAGATTTTAGATTAGGGGGGCTGAGGCTAGTGCTGGGGGGTGCGAGGCGAGGCAGGGGTTGGGATGATGAATTGAGTGAAAGTACCGCTTGGCGTGAAGTCCTCTAACGGTATGGCCTGGAGGTGACTAGCAGTCTTCCCCCTGTAGCTCAGGAGCTTTGGTTGGTTACCTGCGCCGATGACCTCCTCGATCTTCACGCAGGAGATGTCGATCTCCTTCGCGAACTCTCGGACGGCCTCGTTGGGGTCCTCGTAGGTGAAGGGGTCGATATAGACCTTCATTCCCGGCGTGACTATAGGGGATTCAATAGCGGGAATAATCACATGAATCACGGCCGTCAAGCAGTAGTTACCATTGAAAACAATATGTACTGTGCATTCGGAAAGTGTTCAGACCCCTGTACTTTTTTCACATTGTGTCTCATTACAGCCTTGTTCTAAAGTGTATTTAAAAAAAAGTTTTGCCTCATCAAAAAAAAAAAATATCACATTTACAAAAGTATTCACACCCTTAACTCAGTATTTTGTTGAAGCACCTTTGGAAGTGATTACAGCCTCGATTCTTCTTGGGTATGACGCTACAAGCTTGGTCTCTCTAGAGATGTTCGATCTAGTTCAAGTCCGGGATCATCTTTCCCTCAATCCTGTCTAGTCTCCCAGTCCCTGCCGCTGAAAAACATCCCCACAGCATGATGCTGCTGCCACCACCTTGCTTCAACATGCTGTACCCTTCCCCAGATCTGTGCATCGACACAATCCTGTCTCTATGGATAATTCCTTCAGACCTCATGGCTTGGTTTTTGCTCTGACATGCACTGTCAACTGTGGGACCTTATATAGACATGTGTGTGCCTTTCCAAATAATTTCCAATCAATTTAATTTACCATAGATGGACTCCAATCCAATTTTGAATCTCATAGCAAACGGTCTGAATACCATTGTAAATAAGGTAATTCTGTTTAAAATATATATATATATATATATATATAAAAAATATTAACCTGTTTTCACTTTGTCATTATGGGGTATTGTGTGTAGATTGATGAGGAAAATGTTTTATTTAATCCATTTTAGAATGAGGCTGTAACAAAATGTGGGGAAAAAATCAAGGGGGTCTGAATACTTTCCTAGTGCACTGTTCGGGTTGGATTAACAGAAGATTTAGCAGTCGAGGCACACTTTCAATGAGCTCCACAGCCACTACCAATTCTATAATTCAGTGTAATCCGTGCCTGTTATTGTAAAGCCAGTTATGACATCACCGACTGTGGACATATTATTTTGTAAATGGGATGCTTGTGACATCACCGGCTGTTGACACGCAGTGTGTGAATACATACTGTTGAATGTAGGGACAAAGTCAAGCTCAGAGAGTGTCTGTTAGAATGTGGATCTTGGGATCGCTTATAATGTAGGACAGGACAGGCAGTAGAGACTTACTGTACTGCTGAAGTTTCTCTGTGTACTCTGACTCAGAGCCATTCCTCTGCTTCCTGTGGGGCAAACCAGAGTAGAAACACAAAATCAGTCATGTGCCGCAACACAGCAATACCTAATGGAACAGGAGAGTGGAAAGGATGTCAGTTTAGCTGTCTCAGGTAATATACATTTCAGTATAGCTGTGTCAGTTAAAATAGATTTCCGTTTAGCTGTTTCAGGTAATATAGATTTCAGTATAGTTGTGTCAGTTAAAATAGATTTCAGTATAGCTGTGTCAGTTAAAATAGATTTCAGTATAGTTGTGTCAGTTAAAATAGATTTCAGTATAGTTGTGTCAGTTAAAATAGATTTCCGTTTAGTTGTGTCAGTTAAAATAGATTTCCGTTTAGCTGTGTCAGTTAAAATAGATTTCAGTATAGCTGTGTCAGTTAAAATAGATTTCCGTTTAGCTGTGTCAGTTAAAATAGATTTCCGTTTAGCTGTTTCAGTTCAAATATATTTCAGTGTAGTTCTATCAGTTAAAATATATTTCAGTGTAGTTCTATCAGTTAAAATATATTTCAGTGTAGTTCTATCAGTTAAAATATATTTCAGTGTAGTTCTATCAGTTAAAATATATTTCAGTGTAGTTCTATCAGTTAAAATATATTTCAGTATAGTTGTGTCAGTTAAAATATATTTCAGTGTAGTTGTGTCAGTTAAAATATATTTCAGTATAGTTGTGTCAGTTAAAATATATTTCAGTGTAGTTGTGTCAGTTAAAATATATTTCAGTGTGGTTATCTCAGTTAAAATATATTTCAGTATAGCTGTGTCAGTTAAATATATTTCAGTGTAGTTCTATCAGTTAAAATATATTTCAGTGTAGTTGTCTCAGTTAAAATATATTTCAGTATACCTGTGTCTGTAGAAATAGAGAATTGCACTGTATTTCTCACTAGGATAAAGGTTAAGAGGCTAAGAAATACAGAATTTTGAGTAAAACTACAGAGGAAGACAATATATTGAGTAGAAAACGTAGGACTCTGTTTTGTGTGTATGAAATGAAAGCTGAGAGAAAACATAATAGCCCAACACGAGAAGTAAAGGACAAAGTCTCTCCCAATGGCAGCCTCAGCTGTTTCCCACAACACCCAGTTAAACACATCTTCCCGCATACTGGTTCAGACTACCCCCCCCCCCTTTTCCTTTATTCATCCTCTGCTTTCTCTTCTTTCTTCAGTATCAGTCCATTAATGCGGAGGGTTGGGGACGTTGAAAATCCATGTTAATGTAGTTCCTTTGTTGTCTAACCAGTAACCGGGGCAATAATACCCGACGGTGATTTGCATCTCATTTCCAATTCAAATGTGGTTCCGGAATATGCCGAGGAGGCTCTGAGTTTTGCTTTTTTTTCTACCATTCTACTTTTTTCCCTTCTCTCGTGGCAGAAGCTTGCAAGCTAAACTAAGACGGAGAGAGAGAGAGAGAGACGCTAGCGAGCTAAATTAAGACAGAGACACACTAATGAGATAAGCTAAGACACAGAGACAGACACTAGCGTGCTAAGCTAAGACACAGAGACAGACACTAGCGTGCTAAGCTAAGACACAGAGACAGACACTAGCGTGCTAAGCTAAGACACAGAGACACTAGCGTGCTAAGCTAAGACACAGAGACACTAGCGTGCTAAGCTAAGACACAGAGACACTAGCGTGCTAAGCTAAGACACAGAGAGAAACACTAGCGTGCTAAGCTAAGACACAGAGAGAGAGGAGGAGAGGAGGGGAGGGATGAGGGAGGAGAGTAGGAAGGAGTTTGTTCTGGAGACGAGGGCCCTGCTCTTCAGACCAGCCGGCTCACACCGAACCATTCCACCATGAACCATTCCACCACGGCAGCAAAGAGGTGGGCGACAAGAAGGGTGTCAAACTCGCACACTTCACCAACATGCAGACTCCCAGTAAAAGATGAGTAGTGCTAAGTAGAGTTGAATGACTGCGGTGAGGCCGAGCTATGCTTTTACAGGATCTGAGTGGATGTTTAAGTTCCTACAAGTGAATAGAACTCAAAAGGATTCAGTGGGGTCAGCCGGCGTCGGAGCGCATGAAGGCAGGCCAATCCTTTCCTAGCAGCTGCAGCTCATGCTGTGTCCATTGGGCAGGGCTAGCCTTGCAAGATTTTTGGGAGGCAAATCTGTTTGGGACTTTTCACTAGATAGAGCTAATCTCCTACTCACAAACCTCATAGGTGGCACGCCAGTCCTGAGTGTCCCTGTGTGTCTTCTGTGGGTTTCAGGATGTAAACACATTCAAAAGTTGACATTTCCATTTTGTTTTTTTTGTGGGGGATTTTTCAATCTGTAAATCAAATACACCAGGAATTGCGAGAAATATGCAATTTTCTCAATTAAAAGTACGCTAGTGTTGAAACACAAATGGAAGAAATTACCACGTTGTGTAATATTGCATGAGCTTGGTGAAATGCTGTGGATAATTTTTATTAATGGAGGTAAATCCTAGAAATGAAAATGGAAGTCAGATGTAGAAACTTTTTCCAATGTTGTCTCAACGTCAGTGTTCACTGGGTATTATCGACTTATTCTCACCTGAGGCAGACGATGGCGATGACAACGACAGCTATGATGAAGACTAGACCGGCAGTGGCTGAACCCACGATGAGGGGCAGCTGCTCCTGAAGAGACTTCTCTGGGTCACCTAGGGGTAAAGAGGTTAGAGGTCAGGTGAACACGAGAGCGTTACCCAAATAATCTACCCTTACTCCTAGAAACCATTCCTACCCTTACCCCTAGAAACCATTCCTACCCTTACTCCTGGGAGACTACTTTCCCAAAAGTATGTGGAAACCTGATCGTCCAACAATTCATTCCAAAATAATGTGCATTAATATGGAGTTGGTCCCCCCTTTGCTGCTATAAAAGCCTCCACTCCTCTGGGAAGGCTTTCCACTAGATGTTGGAACATTGCTGCTGGTACTCGCTTCCATTCAGCCACAAGAGCATTAGTGAGGTCAGCCACTGATGTTGGGCAGTCATCTTTCCAATCCATCCCAAATGTTTTCAATGGGGTTCAGGTCAGGGCTCTGTGCAGGCCAGTCAAGTTCTTCCACACCTATCTCGACAAACCATTTCTGTATGGACATCGCTTTGTGCAAGGGGGCATTGTCCTGTTGAAACAGGAAAGGGCCTTCCCCAAACTGTTGCCACAAAGCTGGAAGCACAGAATAGTCTAGGATGTAAGTGTATGCTGGAGCGTTAAGATTTCCATTCACTGGAACTAAGCGGCCCGAACCATGAAAAACATTCCCGGACCATTATTCCTCCTCCACTAAACTTTACAGTTGGCACTATGTATTGGGGCAGGTACCTTAATCCTGGCATCCGCCAAACCCAGATTAGTCTGTTGGATTGCCAGATGGTGAAGTGTGATTCACCACTCTAGAGAACGGGCTTCCACTGCTCCAGAGTCCAATGGTGGCGAGCTTTACACCATTCCAGCCGACGCTTGACATTGCGCATGAGCCCATCAGGTTGTTGGTCACCTCCCTGACCAAGACCCTTCTCCCCCGATTGCTCAGTTTGGCCGGGCAGCCAGCTTTAGGAAGAGTCTTGGTGGTTCCAAACTTCTTCCATTTAAGAATGATGGAGAGACCACAGTGTTCTTGGGGATCATCGACGCTATAAACTTTTCTGTACTCTTCCACAGATCTTTGCCTCAACACAATCCTGTTTCGGATCTCTACAGACAATTCCTTCGAAGCCATTGCTTGTTTTTTGCTCTGACATGCACTGTCAACTGTGAGACCTTCTATAGACAGGTGTGTGCCTTTTCAATATATACAGTGGGGCAAAAAATTATTTAGTCAGCCACCAATTGTGCAAGTTCTCCCACTTAAAAAAGATGAGAGAGACCTGTAATTTTCATCATAGGTACACTTCAACTATGACAGACAAAATGAGGGAAAACAATCCGAAAATCACATTGTCATGCTGAAAGACCCAGCCACGTTTCATTTTCAATGCCCTTGCTGGTGGAAGGAGGTTTTCACTCAAAATCTCACGATACATGGCCCCATTCATTCTTTCCTTTACACGAATCAGTCTTCCTGGTCCCTTTGCAGAAAAACAGCCCCAAAGCATGATGTTTTCACCCCCATGCTTCACAATAGGTATGGTGTTCTTTGGATGCAACTTAGCATTCTTTGTCCTCCAAACACGACTAGTTGGGTTTTTACCAAAAAGTTATATTTTGGTTTCATCTGACCATATGACATTCTTCCAATCTTCTTCTGGATCATCCAAATGCTCTCTAGCAAACTTTAGACGGGCCTGGACATGTACTGGCTAAAGCAGGGGGACACGTCTGGCACTGCAGGATTTGAGTCCCTGGCGGCGTAGTGTGTTGCTGATGGTAGGCTTTGTTACTTTGGTCCCAGCTCTCTGCAGGTCATTCACTAGGTCCACTGTGTGGTTCTGGGATTTTTGCTCACCGTTCTTGTGATCATTTTGACCCCACGGGTTGAGATCTTGCGTGGAGCCCCAGATCGAGGGAGATTATCAGTGCTCTTGTATGTCTTCCATTTCCTAATAATTGCTCCCATAGTTGATTTCTTCAAACCAAGCTGCTTACCTATTGCAGATGCAGTCTTCCCAGCCTGGTGCAGGTCTACAATTTTGTTTCTGTTGTCCTTTGACAGCTCTTTGGTCTTGGCCATAGTGGAGTTTGGAGTGTGACTGTTTGAGGTTGTGGACAGGTGTCTTTTATACTGATAACAAGTTCAAACAGGTGCCATTAATACAGGTAATGAGTGGAGGACAGAGGAGCCTCTTAAATAAGAAGTTACAGGTCTGTGAGAGCCAGAAATCTTGCTTGTTTGTAGGTGACCAAATACTTATTGTCCACCATAATTTGCAAATAATTTCATAAAAATTCCTACAATGTGATTTTCTGGATTTTTTTTCCTAATTTTGTCTGTCATAGTTGAAGTGTACCTATGATGAAAATTACAGGCCTCTCTCATCTTTTTCAGTGGGAGAACTTGCACAATTGGTGGCTGACTAAATACTTTTTTGCCCCACTGTATATATATATATATATATATATATATATATATTTTTTTTTATATATACACTTGCAAACATTCTAAAAACTAGTTTTTGCATTGTCACTTTGGGGTATTGTGATGTCATTATGGGGTATTGTGATGTCACGTTGGGGTACTGTCTGTAGATTGATGAGGGAAAAAGTTAATTTAATCAATTTTAGAAAAAGCTGTAACGTAACAAAATTGAGAAAAATTCAGGGGGTCTGAATACTTTCTGAATGCACTGTATCCAATGCTGGTGGCAAAACCCCAATGTCCCCTCTGGGGATCAATAAAGTAATAAACTCAAACATACTTTGCAGGTTGGTGCTGAAGTCGGCGGGGCTGCTGTAGCGACCGTACCCGGCCACCGTGCGGGCCCGGACCTGGACCACATATGGCGTGCCGGACTTCAGCCCCTCGATGCGGGCAGAACTCCTTTGGGCAGTCATGGTGTGGGCAATAGCTTCTCCCTGGTCCTGCCAAAACCAAACGCACACGGAACGGTTTAGAAATGCATCAGAAAACAAACTACATCCCCTCATTCATCATTATCACCCGTATTCATCGCCTTTCCCCACACCCCACTGTGTGGCGCATGCCGCCTCCAACAAATCTCCCCGAACAGACGGAGAACGGCAGCACGAGGCATGAGAGAGCTTTCAGTCATCGACTACAACAGGACAACAAACAGAGATACACTGAGAGACTTTGTTCTCTCCTCAGGTAGGCCAATCCACATGGACACCCCCCCTTGTGTAGGTTATGGAAGTAGTCAGAAACATTTCAACTTTATAAAAGGAGGTCGGGGGGTGAACAAAAAGAAATTAGGAGGATATTGGGAGGGGAACGAAGGAAGGAAAGAAAGAAAGACAGAAAGACAGAGGGACACGATTAAGGCTTTTGTCAGAACGGTTGTTGTTGAGGTGAATGGGGTGATATTACTTATGCAAAAATAAGACTTGTGAAATAGGATGTGGAAATAAGAAGTGTTGACTTGTGTTGTTGCTTACCTTCTCATGGTACTTAATCTCATAATCCAGAATGATCCCGTTGGGTTTTTCAGGGGGCAGCCAGGAAAGACTCATGGTGCTAGCAGTGGCCCCCATCAGGTGAACTGTAGGTACTGCAGATGGAGCTGTGAGAGCGGGGCACAGGGAAGACAAAATGGATGTTAATTCACTGCTAGTATCCACCTCTTCTCCTCTGGGTATCCACCTCTTCTCCTCTGGGTATCCACCTCTTCTCCTCCTGGTATCCACCTCTCCTCTGGGTATCCTCCTCTTCCCCTCTGGGTATCCACCTCTTCTCCTCTTGGTATCCACCTCTTCTCCTCTTGGTATCCACCTCTTCTCCTCTGGGTATCCACCTCTTCTCCTCTTGGTATCCACCTCTTCTCCTCTTGGTATCCCCCTCTTCTCCTCTGGGTATCCACCTCTTCTCCTCTGGGTATCCACCTCTTCTCCTCTGGGTATCCACCTCTTCTCCTCTGGGTATCCACCTCTTCTCCTCTGGGTATCCACCTCTTCTCCTCTGGGTATCCACCTCTTCTCCTCTGGGTATCCACCTCTTCTCCTCTGGGTATCCACCTCTTCTCCTCTGGGTATCCACCTCTTCTCCTCCTGGTATCCACCTCTTCTCCTCTGGGTATCCACCTCTTCTCCTCTGGGTATCCACCTCTTCTCCTCTGGGTATCCACCTCTTCTCCTCTGGGTATCCTCCTCTTCTCCTCCTGGTATCCACCTCTTCTCCTCCTGGTATCCACCTCTTCTCCTCTGGGTATCCACCTCTTCTCCTCTGGGTATCCAACTCTTCTCCTCTGGGTATCCACCTCTTCTCCTCTGGGTATCCTCCTCTTCTCCTCCTGGTATCCACCTCTTCTCCTCCTGGTATCCACCTCTTCTCCTCTGGGTATCCACCTGGGTATCCAATCTTCTCCTCTGGGTATCCAACTCTTCTCCTCTGGGTTTCCACCTCTTCTCCTCTGGGTATCCACCTCTTCTCCTCTGGGTATCCAACTCTTCCCCTCTTGGTATCCTCCTCTTCTCCTCTGGGTATCCACCTCTTCTCCTTTGGGTATCCACCTCTTCCTTCCATTCCTTCCTGTATCATTGCACCCCCCAACTCACACACACTCTGTTTCTCCCTCTTTCCCACCAATACTTTTTGTTGAAAGGTTTCTAATCCCTTAGTTCGGTACTTTGATCCTTTCACGTAGAGCTCCTTTCTTCCTCTTGTCTTTGTCACCCCCACCCCCACAGATCTCTCTCTCTCTCTCTCTCTCTCTCTCTCTCTTTCTTTCTTTCTTTCTTTCTTTCTTTCTTTCTTTCTTTCTTTCTTTCTTTCTTTCTTTCTTTCTTTCTTCCTTCCTTCCCAAGCCCAAAACCCCAGCCCCACGTAGTAGCCTACCACCAGCCACCCATCACTCCCTGAAAAACTCCAACCTCTCCCCACAGACAATACTCCCTGGGCAGATTCCCCGGTCACTCTAGCCTGAGGATTAAGGGGCCTAGGGGCCTCCTCCTGGCCAAGACACTGGGGAGTAATTAGTAACCATGGTGGGCTGAGCCCCACACTAACCTGTAACCATGGTGGGCTGGGCCCCACAAACTAGCCTGTAACCATGGTGGGCTGGGCCCCCCACACTAATATGTAACCATGGTGGACTGGGCCCCCCACAATAACCTGTAACCATGGTTGGCTGGGCCCCACAATAACCTGTAACCATGGTTGGCTGAGCCCCACAATAACCTGTAACCATGGTTGGCTGAGCCCCACAATAACCTGTAACCATGGTTGGCTGAGCCCCACAATAACCTGTAACCATGGTTGGCTGGGCCCCACAAACTAACCTGTAACCATGGTGGGCTGAGCACCACACTAACCTGTAACCATGATGGGCTGAGCCCCACACTAACCTGTAACCATGCTGGGCTGGGCCCCCACACTAACCTGTAACCATGGTGGGCTGGGCCCCCCACACTAACATGTAACCATGGTGGGCTGAGCCCCACACTAACCTGTAACCATGGTGGGTTGGGCCCCACACACTAACCTGTAACCATGGTGGGTTGGGCCCCACACTAATCTGTAGCCATGGTGGGCCACCCACACTAACCTGTAACCATGGTGGGCTGAGCACCACACTAACCTGTAACCATGCTGGGCTGGGCCCCCACACTAACCTGTAACTATGGTGGGCTGGGCCCCCCACACTAACCTGTAACCATGCTGGGCTGGGCCCCCACACTAACCTGTAACTATGGTGGGCTGAGCCCCACACTAACCTGTAACCATGGTGGGCTGAGCCCCACACTAACCTGTAACCATGGTGGGCTGAGCCCCACACTAACCTGTAACCATGGTGGGCTGGGCCCCCCACGCTAACCTGTAACCATGGTGGGCTGAGCCCCACACTAACCTGTAACCATGGTGGGTTGGGCCCCCCACACTAACCTGTAACCATGGTGGGCTGAGCCCCACACTAACCTGTAACCATGGTGGGGGGGTGTACGGTGTAGGACAGGGGTGTAGCATCCCCAGGCACAAACGGTGGAGGACCCCCAGGCACAAACAGTGGGTCATTCCCATTCCTTTCATTAGGCTTTGAGGAGAAACTGAAGGGATAAGAGGAACATGGCAAAGTATATTCCGGTCTCTCTGAGCCTGTCTGTAGGAAATACTTTATGTAAAGACCCATGGGCAAAATCCAGCTAACCATCAAACCTTATCTATCAGCCTACACCAGGGCAAAGTCTACACACAAACTTACACACACACCCCAGCTACCCATCAGACCCTATCTATCAGCCTACACCAGGGCAAAGTCTACACACAAACTTACACACAAACCCTAGCTACCCATCAGACCCTAGTTATCGGCCTAAACTAGGGAAAATCCAACATATATCTCTGTTCCTAACGCCACAGACACAGGCCAAACTCAAAACTGTATAAGAACGTCCACTACAGAGCAAGGCAAACTCAATACACACTACCCATTCCAGTTAACTCATCATCTATCCCCAAAAAGAGGTTTGCCCAGCCTGCATCTTCTCAGATGCATAGACAAAACTGTATGGGTCTCGGTGGTGCAGATTGCTCTGGTGGCCTACCTAGCAAGCACAAAACATTCTTAGAACCATATGTTCAAAGAACGTTTAGAAACATTGTTCTTCTGTGGGAATTTCAGTACAATGTTTCCTACAGCTTTCCTTATGGTTCTATTTAAAGTCATGTTCTCAAATTGTTTCGAGAATTATTTAAGAACATACATTCCGTTTTCAGAATGTTAAGGAAACTTTCCATAAAAACCACAAGAAAACTCTTCTAATGTTCAGAGAATGTCTAAGAATGTTATTTAAATACATATCATTTCCATTGTCAGCATCAACAAAACTCTCTTTTCTCTATCTTGTTAAGTGTGTTCAGGTGTTTTGGCCGTGCCCATTAATTGGCCACACCTGATCTTAGTGAGTGCTTATTTCCTTTGAAATTGTGTCTGTTAGAAGAGACTAAAATTAACAGCTTTTTATTCGTAAACAGGGCATTATAGCTCCATCCTGGTGGTGTAATGGAACATTTCCATGGACAGGAAATATAAGATTATAGGTTTGAATCTCACTGATGCCGTGTCACAATAAAAATGTGTTTGCATGATTTATTCCTATGGAAATTCATTTCCATGGGTCCTGTCTGTGGTGGAGTTCAAAAAGTTAACAGAAAATAAGCTAGCCGTGTTATTAAAAGCCTTACTGAAACATTCAGTGAAAGTTTTAAGGAAGTTATTAAAAAACCTTCAAATAACCTATAATTTTGTTCTCAGAAAATTAATAAAACCTCCCAGGAAAAGTTTCAAGGAACGAGAGTAAAACGCTTTTCAGAACCTCCCTTGAACCAGAGCATAACGTTCTCAGAACCTCCCGAGAACCAGAGTAAAATGTTCTCAGAACCTCCTTGGAACCTTAGAAAAACATTCTTAGAACCTCCCTGGAACCAGAGTAAAACGTTCTCAGAACCTCCCTGCAACATAAAAATAAACATTTCCAGAAGATGTGAAATTTTCACTTCTGTTCTCAGAAGGTTAAAAAAAAACATGATGTTTTACCAGCCAGAAAAAAATTGGCTTCATTCCCCAAAATCAATGTGAAACTAGTGGGAAACCAGTTAACAGTGGGTTGATCCCACAAAATCCAAGGAACCAAATGGGTTAGCTAGGTAGTTACTGAAGATGCCATGGGTTAACAGTGGGTTGATCCTAGCGGGCAGAACACTGCAGGTTGAATGCCTAGTCATACACAAAACACTGCCTCACTGTTGTTATTCGTGGAGGTGTGTGCCAAGTGCTGAGGAAATGTCCTTTGGTAAAAGCTCATGTAATTGATTTTCTTCTTATACCTCACTTAAAATGCATACTGTATGTAACCCATACTTACAGTGGCTTGCGAAAGTACCCCCCCCCCTTGGCATTTTTTCTATTTTGTTGCCTTACAACCTGGAATTAAAATGGATTTTGGGGGGGGGGGGGGTTGAATCTATTGATTTACACAACATGACTACCACTTTGAAGAAGCTAAATATGTTTTATTGTAAAAAAAAAAACTGAAAACTTGAGCGTGCATAACTATTCACCCGTCCAAAATCAATACTTTGTAGAGCCACCTTTTGCAGCAATTACAGCTGCAAGTCTCTTGGGGTATGTCTCTATAAGCTTGGCACACCTAGCCACTGGGATTTTTTCCCATTCTTCAAGGCAAAATTGCTCCAGCTCCCTCAAGTTGGATGGGTTCCGCTGGTGTACAGCAAACTTTAAGTCATACCACAGATTCTCAATTGGATTGAGGTCTGGGCTTTGACTAGGCCATTCCAAGATATGTAAATGTTTCCCCTTAATTAAACCCCTTGAGTGTTGCTTTAGCAGTATGCTTAGGGTCATTGTCCTACTGGAAGGTGAACCTTTGCCCCAGTCTCAAATCTCTGTAAGACTGAAACAGGAATTTCCCTGTATTTAGTGCCATCCATCATTCCTTCAATTCTGACCAATTTCCCAGTCCCTGCCGATGAAAAACATCCCCATAGCATGATGCTACCACCTCCATGCTTCTGGGGATGGTGTACCCCGGGTGATGTGTGGTGTTGGGTTTGCTCCAGACAAAACTTTTTCCTTGATGGCAAAAAAGTAACATTTTTGTCTCATCTGACTAGAGTACCTTCTTCATATGTTTGTGGAGTCTCCCACATGCCTTTTGGCAAAACTAAATGTGTTTGCTTATGTTTTTGTTTAAGCAATGGCTTTTTTCTGGCCACTCTTATGTAAAGCCCAGCTCTGTGGAATGCACGGGTTAAAGTGGTCCTATGGACAGATACTCTACTCTCCGGTGTGGAGCTTTGCAGCTTCTTCAGATTTCTTTGTTGCCTCTCTGATTAACGCCCTCCTTGCCTGGTCCATGAGTTTTGGTAGGCGACCCTCTCTTGGCAGGTTTGTTGGGATGCCATATTCTTTCCATATTTTAATAATGGATTTAATGGCGCTCCGTGGCATGTTCAAAGTTTCGGATATGTTTTTATCACGCAACCATGATCTGTACTTCTCCACAAAGTTGTCCCTGACCTGTGTGGAGAGCTCCTTGGTCTTCACGGAGCCCCTTGCTTGGTGGTGCCCTTTGCTTAGTGGTGTTGCAGACTCTGGGGCCTTTCAGAACAGATGTATATATACTGAGATCATGTGACAGATCATGTGACAGACCATGTGCACACAGGAGGACTTTATTTAACTAATTATGTGACTTCTGAAGGTAATTGGTGGCACCAGATGTTATTTAGGGCATTCATAGCAAAGGGGGTGAATACATATGCACGCACCACTTTTCTTTTTTCTTTTTTTCATTTCACTACACCAATTTGGACTATTTTGTGTAAGTCCATTACATGAAATCCAAATAAAAATCCATTTAAATTACAGTAATGAAACAAAATGGGAAAAATGACTTGGGGGGTGAAAACATTTGCAAAGCTCTGTACATACAGAGGGACTGTAGCTATCATAACAAACATATACTTCTACCTGCATTGCTGCTGAAAAATACTATTTATTTTTCCTTTTTATCTTGTTTGTTGTGTACTAAATATTCCAGCTTTTATTTTCATAGTTTTTTTTCTTCGTTTTTATCCTGTGAAGCACCATTGTGTTTCCATGTCTGAAATTTACTGTATAATAAAAAGCTTGATTTGATTTGACGCAACCACCATCTTAACCAATTCTATCGTAAAGTGCAGCACTGATTGTAGCACAGTGCCGTTGTGCCCTTGAGAAAGGCACTTTACAATTCATCCTGGGGTTGTTTCTCTGACCTGTAACCTGGCTGACCTTGTTCTCTTTCTGTGCATCTTTTGGTTTGTTTCACAATACAACAATAAAGGTATATTCGATCCAATACAACAGTCAAGCTTCTACCTACCGGCTTGATTGGTGGTGATATTGACGGCGGAGAACTGCGGCGTGTACGGGTTCTTATTCGACACGCCGTTGACGGCCTGGATCTCAAAGCTGTACTGGGTGTGGGCCTGCAGGTTTCGGACCGCCACGCGCCGCTGCGTCAGGCCCAGGTGGCGCGGCGAGATGTCTACATTGTCGTCGCAGCGCGAGCACATGCCGCGCTCGGGCAGGCACTTCTTGCAAATGACGTTGTAGAAGATGTCGTCGCGACCGCCCGAGTCACGAGGCTCGCTCCACTCCAGGACCAGGTAGGTCTCATTGACGTTGGAGATGACGTTGCGCGGGGCCGAGGGAACGGCTGTGGGAAGAACAAAAGAAAAAAAAATAGATATATATTTTAAATTTAAAAATACTTTATTGCCAAAGCATCAATGTTGAACATTCCCACCAGGACATCAAATATAACAAGGATTAGAATGTAATATATTCGATTTCATTAGGACTTTGATGCTAGGGGTGCGTTCCCTTCTCTCTGCTTGGAAAAAACTCAAAACAAAATAAACGGACGTTACAGTTCTTTCTGTGAGGAGGAGAGCGTGTGAGAGGGTGTTTGTGTGCGTGCACGTGCATGCCAGCTTGTGCACGTGCACGCATATTTGTGCTGTGTGGAAACAGCTAAGGGGGATGAGAGAGACTATTGGCAGCAGAGAAGCAATTCTCATCCAATTATTGGCAGCACTTTGGGGTACGAACAGCTAGGGAGCCATATCTCTGGCAGCACTTTGGGAGAATCACCACCAGTGAAAGGATTAGTCTGTGTGTGTGTGTGTGTGTGTGTGTGTGTGTGTGTGTGTGTGTGTGTGTGTGTGTGTGCATGCGTGCGCATGTGCATGCACGTGTGTTCATGTGTGTGTTCGTGTGTGTGTGCATGTGTGTGTGCGTGTGTGCGTGTGTGCGTGCGTGTGTGTGTGCGCATGCGTGTGTGTGTGTGTGTGTGTGCATGCGTGTGCGTGTGCGTGCGCATGCGTGTGTGTGTGTGTGTGTGTCTGTTTGTGCATGGTCTCCATGTACTTAACTAAGACACATCCAGTAGATAAGTTCCTCCACTCTGCCAGAGCGAGGTAGCGGCTGTACGGACGTGTAGGCAGTGATAACGTCAGGTTGTTAGGACTGTTGTTGTACATGTAGCAATGTGGGAATGTTGTCAGAACCTTCAGAGAGGAGCGATACAGGTGCTGTGGGGAGGCCATCGTTCAGAGAGAAACGACTCGTTTCACCAGTGTTACCCACAACCTGACTCTATACAGGCACATGAGCAGCAAATTCTCATGTTGGTTGTTTCATTTGGAAAACGTCTTTATATACACAGTAACTCAACGAGTTGCAAAATGGCCCGCTTTCTGGTGTAATGACTGTAAGTCTATGGGTATATGCTAGCATCCTGCTAACTGGTGTAATGACTGTAAGTCTATGGGTATATGCTGGCATGCAACTTACTGGTGCAATGACTGTAAGTCTATGGGTATATGCTAGCATCCTGCTAACTGGTGCAATGACTGTAAGTCTATGGGTATATGCTAGCATCCTGCTAACTGGTGCAACGACTGTAAGTCTATGGGTATATGCTGGCATGCCACTTACTGGTGCAATGACTGTAAGTCTATGGGTATATGCTAGCATCCTGCTAACTGGTGCAACGACTGTAAGTCTATGGGTATATGCTGGCATCCTGCTAACTGGTGCAACGACTGTAAGTCTATGGGTATATGCTAGCATCCTGCTAACTGGTGCAACGACTGTAAGTCTATGGGTATATGCTAGCATCCTGCTAACTGGTGCAACGACTGTAAGTCTATGGGTATATGCTAGCATCCTGCTAACTGGTGCAACGACTGTAAGTCTATGGGTATATGCTAGCATCCTGCTAACTAGTGCAACGACTGTAAGTCTATGGGTATATGCTGGCATGCCACTTACTGGTGCAGGCGTTGTCTGGTGAATCTGTGTCTGAGCGGTAGAAGCCGTTTCTACAGGAGCATACGTTGGCTGCGCCAGAGCTGGTACGGCTGTTGGGTGGGCAGGGTGTGCAGAAACCCTCGCCCTGCTTGGATTTGAACGTGCCCGGGCTGCAAGCTGAGAGAGAGGGAGAGAGAGAGAGAGAGAACAGATTGAGTCCAATAGCCAGTGGAAGTTAAATAGATAAAGTGGACTGGGTTAACACAGCTCAATGAAAACACACTCATTTCAATCTTTAGCTTTTTACTGAATCTCGTTGAATGTTGATGTTGTTTTTGGTGTGTGTGTGAACAGTATGTCCGTGTGTTATCATGGCACTCTCTCTGAGCCTTTGTGGTAAACTACAGCTTCCCTCATAACGGACAGCTCTCACTGGTGCTGATTTTGTGTTAGCACACCGCTC